>NW_022983199.1:0-1017 GCF_011762595.2 Tursiops truncatus
TCATTTCTCTTTCAGATTTTTCATCATTAGTGTATATGCATGATTTCTGTGCATTAATTTTGTACCTGCTACTTTACCAAATTCATTGATTAGCTCTAGTAGTTTTCTGGTAGCATCTTTAGGATTCTCTATGTATAGTATCATGTCATCTGCAAACAGTGACAGTTTTACTTCTTCTTTTCCAATTTGTATTTCTTTTTCTTCTCTGATTGCTGTTGCTAAAAACTTCCAAAACTATGTTGAATAATAGGGGTGAATGTGGTGAACTTTGTCTTGTTCCTGATCTTAGTGGAAATGGTTTCAGTTTTTCACCATTGAGAACGATGTTGGCTGTGGGTTTGTTGTATATGGCCTTTATTATGTTGAGGTAAGTTCCCTCTATGCCTACTTTCTGGAGGGTTTTTATCATAAATGGGTGTTGAATTTTGTCAAAAGCTTTTCTGCATCTATTGAGATGATCATATGGTTTTTATCCCAGGAATGCAAGGATTATTCAATATACGCAAATCAATCAATGTGATACACCACATTAACAAATTGAAGGATAAAAACCATATGATCATCTCAATAGATGCAGAAAAAGCTTTTGACAAAATTCAACACCCATTTATGATAAAATCTCTCCAGAAAGTAGGCATAGAGGGAATTTACCTCAACATAATAAAGGCCATATACAACAAACCCACAGCCAACATCGTTCTCAATGGTGAAAAACTGAAACCATTTCCACTAAGATCAGGAACAAGACAAAGTTCACCACATTCACCCCTATTATTCAACATAGTTTTGGAAGTTTTAGCAACAGCAATCAGAGAAGAAAAAGAAATACAAATTGGAAAAGAAGAAGTAAAACTGTCACTGTTTGCAGATGACATGATACTATACATAGAGAATCCTAAAGATGCTACCAGAAAACTACTAGAGCTAATCAATGAATTTGGTAAAGTAGCAGGTACAAAATTAATGCACAGAAATCATGCATATACACTAATGATGAAAAATCTGAAAGAGAAATGG
>NW_022983200.1:0-104020 GCF_011762595.2 Tursiops truncatus
GGAAGGGCACACGGCGAATATGACGGCCTCCACCAAAAGCGGCTCATAGGGACCCACGACAAGGGCACTGAGGAACACCTGGCTAATCAAGGCAGACTCACCAGCAGGCATACTTCCTGGCCTGCTGTTAGGACAGACGACCTACCTTGTCGTACACACAAAGGGTAATGGCATGGGAACCATTACGATGCCCAACGGGCGGGGCAAACTTTGCAGCAATTGGGTCTCTTGCAGGCTGACTGGCACTTTCACACTCTGGGTCCGTCAGTGACGTGACCTCGGTGAAACCGTGAGGCCCAGGTCCTCTAGAAGCAAACGTGTTACCTACAGCCGCGCAACAGAGAACCCGGCCAACAGCCTAGACACCTGAACCGGTTATGGACTTCTCTGGACTGTGTCCAGGCACGCCGTACACCACAGTCTCAAAGCACCAGCGGGTGGCAGGAGAAAAGATCCCCGCACCACCACATCCTCTCGGGCCCGGAAAACCTGTAGCCTTTCCTTGCAGCCGACTCCCTTTCCGCGTGGTTTTCCAATGACCTCCGGGAAGGTCTGCAATCCTCAGGGACTGCTAGGTGGGCTGGGTGTAGTACCGATGCAGGGCTGTACTGAGGAACACCTTCACATCTCAACACAGGGAGAACGTGACAGACAGGACAAAACACCCCAGGCCTCCAAATCAGCCCCCATGAGAAGACACCATACTGTGCCACGAAGGCAACCATTCCCTGGACAGGGGACCCGCCATGAAGTAAATTGACAAGGAGGGGAAACAAGCGAGACACGCCACAGATGGCTCCCGTGTTCCCTCTCTACACTTGCCTCAAAGTCCATGAGGGAATACCAAAGTGTTCCGGAAGCCTATGACCACCATCGATCTATCCACCCACCAGTAAACCTGTGGGATTAGCCAGCCATCTCTCGTGTCTCTTCATTCGCCGTGCCCTCCTCTCTCACCGGGATCCAACGTGTCAGGGAAAGATGCCAGAGCCACCCCTCACCAAAAGAAGCTTGCTGTGACTTATCTTCACTAAGGAATTTCTAGCCCTCACACAGCACACACAAGCCAGACACAACCCGAGGAGGAGCCCTTAGCTTGGCCAACCTCCCGGTGGCAATGGCCCATTGGATTTCTCCCCTTATCAGGAGAAACCTAAAACTGCATCTGGTCTCCCAAGCAGAACATGGCAAAGAAGCCTGCCCTAGGCCAGGAATCCTGCTCTGACCCTGAGCCTACCAGACTTCCGTTTCTTTGCGGGCACAAGGCAACGAGTAGCCGGTGGCGGAGGCATGTAGAACTCAAGGGCAGGCGACCGGACCACCAAGGGCTCACGCTTCCTCTCCTACCCGAATGCTGAAACGTGGAAGGGACAGCAGTCTGGCTAGGGACCAAGGGAACCCCACAGACGGCACGCTCTCCCTAGCCTTCCCTCCTGGATTGGCATCCAGGGCTCCTTCCCAATGCCTCTTCTCCCCATCAGACGGCCACAAGCCTTCAACTTAAACAGCGCTGTGGACACCCACGGGAGCAAATGCAACGCGAAACCTCTCCCTACTTTCTTTTGGGAGCCACGTGTTGGACCTCAGTTCCAAGGAGGAGACGGCAGGGATTTCTCACTCATTTGTTCAGATTTCCAAGGAATGCATTTGTGGAAGTCATCGTCGAGCCAAGCACATGCTCAAACGCTGGACATGCAACTTGCAGATTCACACCACGGTACGGACAGCGAGCTGAATCACGTCAGCATACGGCAGTGAACAAAGCAAAGCATTGGGGAAGGAAATGCAGCCAGTTCTCAGGGCATCGAAGCTCGGGTTCCCATGGAAAAGGCCAGAAGGTGAGGGTGTAGCCCCGTTGCACATGTTCCCTTGGTCAAACCTCTAGGTTTTAGGAAAGAGGTGCTACTTACCGCACAACAAGGGTTAAACCAGGATCATCATGGAATGCGGGCCAACACCCCTGTGAGGCTCCTCCTCCTCACTTCACCGGGTGTCGGATTATACAGATGGTCCCAGGTTGATCTGCTGCTGGAATTCCTTTCTTGGCATTCCACCTGGCTCGGGGTGAGAGAACACATGCGCCTATAGGAGGGTGCACGGGTGCACCGAGCGAAAGGGCGATGTCCCTCAGTGATGCGTGCTCTGTCTCCCTCGACATGTAATTTGCTGCAGATCTTGCCTGTGGGTCCGCAGGGAAACGTGAAAGCAAACATAGAGCTGACGCCTTCAGAGGGTGCGGCCATCAGGACATAGAGCACCGCTGTCCAAAATCCCCCTGGTCTCGGGCACTGCAATTCCACTCCTGAGTGCTCTCCATCCACCACAGCAGAAGGATGTTTCCTAAACCCCTGAGACACCCTCTGGGCAACTGTGGCCCTCAGACTAAGAGCCGGTGCCATCTAGGGGAACACGCCCGCCCTTGGCACATATTCTTCCACACAAGTGCCACGCTCTTACGGGGAAGAGATCTTCCACAAGGGAAGGGGCCTTGGCCGAATATGACGGCCTTCAACAAAAGCAGCTCGAAGGGAACCGTGACAAAGGGCACGTGAGGAACACCTGGACTGATCAAGGGAGACTCACCAGTAGGCACACTTCCTGAGCTGCTGCCAAGACAGATGACCTACCCTTGGTTCACACACAGAGGTAATGACATGGGAAACATTCTGAAGCCCAACGTGGTGGGGAAACCCTTGCAACCAAATGGCATGGGAGCCATTCCAATGCCATTGTGGGGATGACACCATTGCACAATGGGGTCAACTGCAGTGGTACCTGGCACATTCACACTCCGGGCCCGTCAGTGACGTGACCTCGGAGAAACAGTGAGGCCCGGGTCTTCTAGAAGCAATGTGTGACCCACAGCATGCAATTAAGAGAAACAGCCAACAGCCTAGACACCTGAACCGCTATGACTCGTCTGGCCTGTGGCCAGGCACACCGGATACCACAGTCTGGATGCACCAGCGCGTGGCAGTGAAAATGACCCCCGCACCACACACCTCACCCGCCTTTAAATCTATAGCCTTTCCTTGGCAGCCGACTCCCTTTTTCCGATGGTTGTGCCCAGTGACCCCGGGAGGAGCTGCAAACCTCAGGGAACGCTATGTGGGCCAGGTTAGTAAAGATGTTGGGCTGGACTCAGGAACACCCTCACACCTTCAACACAGGGGGAAACGTGGACAGACAGGGACAAAAACCCCACGACCTCCAAATCAGCCCCCATGAGAAGACACCATACTGTGCCACAAAGGCAACCATTCACTAGCATAGGGACCCGCATGAAGTAAATCGACCAAGGAGGGGAGAAAGGCGGGACAGTCCACAGAAGTTCTCCCTTGTTCCCTCTCTACACGTGCCTCCAAATGCTCCTGAGGGGATATCAAAGTGTTCCTGGAAGCCTATGGCCTCTGTCAATCTGTCCACCCACAAGTAGACATGTGGCTTAGCCAGCCATTCATGTGTCTTTATAGGTAGCCTTGCCTTCCCTCTCACCGGGATCCAAAGTGTCATGGAAAGATGCCAGAGCCACCCTCACCAAGAAGCTTGCTGTGACTTATCTTGACTAAGGCATTTTCTAGCCTGTTCACACAGCACACACAAGCCGGAAACAAACGAGGAGGAGCCATCAGCTTGGCCAACCGCCCGGGGACAATGGCCCATTGGATTTCTCCCCTCATCATGAGAAAACCTAAACTGCATCTGGTCTCCCAAGCAGAACATGACAAAGAGCCAGCCCTAGGCCAGGAATCCTGCTCTGACCCTGAGCATAGACTTCTCTTCCGTGAGGGCACAAGGCAACGAGTAGCCGGTGGCGGCGGCCTGTAGAACTCAAATGCAGTCGATAGGACCACCAACGGTTCACGCTTCCTTTCCTAGCCGCGTGCTCGTCCGTGGCAGGGGACAGAAGTCCTGGCTCGACCAAGGAACCCAGAGACGGCACGCTGTCCCTAGCCTTCCCACCTGGATGGCATCCCAGGCTCCTTTCCAATGGCTCTTCTCCCCATGAGACGGCCACAACCCTCCACTCGAACAACGTGGCTGTACACACACACGGCAGCAAACGCAACCTCAACCTCTCCCTACTTTCCTTTTGGGAGCCACGTGCTGGACCTCAGTTCCGATGAGGAGACGGGTAGGGTTTTCTCACTCATTTGTTCAGATTTCCAAGGAATGCATTTGTGGGGGTCATCATCGATCCAAGCACATGCTCAAACGCCGGACATGCAAAGTTGCAGATTCCACCAAGGGACGGCCAGTGAGCTGAATCATGTCAGCATACAGAAGCGGCCAGATCTGAGCCATGGGGCAGGAAATGCAGCCAGTTCTCAGGTCATCGAAGCTCATGTCCCCAGGGAAAAAGACAGAAGATGAGGCTGTAGCACCGGTTTCAGTCCCGTGGCCAAACCTCTAGGTTTTAGCAAAGAAGTGCCACTTACCGCAACAAGGTTTTAAACCAGGATCCTCATGGAATGTGCGCCAAACACCCTGCGAGACTCTCCTCCTCCTTCACCAGGTATTATGGATGATAGGATGGCCCCAGGCTGCTCTGCTGCTGGGAGTCCGGCCCTGGCAGTCCACCTGGCTCGGGCTGAGAGAACACACGCGTGCCTGAGGATGGTGCACGGGCGCAACGAGGGAAAGGGCAGATACCATCTAGTGATGCGTGCTCTATATCCCTCAACATTTCATTTGCTGCCCATCGTGCCTGGGTGTTCCGCACGTAAATGTGAAAGCAATGTGGCGTAGACGCCTTCACGGCGTGCCGCCATCAGGACAAAGAGCCCGCTGTCCAACAACACCCTGGCCTCGGGCCTGCAATTCCTCTCCTGAGCACTCTCCCTCCATCACAGCTAAAGGATGTCTTCCGGAAACCCTGAGACACGCTCAGGGCAACTGTGCCTCCTCAGACTAAGAGCCAGTGACCTTTGGGGAACACACCAACTCTAAGCACACATGGCTCCACACAGTGGACGCGCCCGGAAGATCAAGAGATCTTCCACAAGGGAAGGGCACACGGCCGAATATGACGGCCTCCACCAAAAGCGGCTCATAGGGACCCACGACAAAGGCACGTGAGGAAACACCTGGGCTAATCAAGGCAGATCACCGCAGCGCTACTCCTGGCCTGCTGTTAGGACAGACGACCTACCCTTGTCGTACACACAAAGGTAATGGCAGGGAACATTACGATGCCCAACGTGGCGGGGCAAACTGTTGCAGCAATGGGTCTCTTGCAGTGCTGCTGGCACTTTCACACTCTGGGTCCGTCAGTGACGTGACCTCGGTGAAACGTGAGGCCCAGGTCCTCTAGAAGCAACGTGTTACCTACAGCCGCGCAACAAGAGAACCCGGCCAACAGCCTAGACACCTGAACCGGTATGACTTCTCTGGACTGTGGCCAGGCACGCCGTACACCACAGTCTCAAAGCACCAGCGGGTGGCAGGAGAAAAGATCCCGCACCACACATCCTCTGGGCCCGGAAACCTGTAGCCTTTCCTTGGCAGCCGACTCCCTTTCCGCGTGGTTTTGCCCAATGACCTCCGGGAAGGTCTGCAATCCTCAGGGACTGCTAGGTGGGCTGGGTGTAGTACCGATGCAGGGCTGTACTGAGGAACACCTTCACATCTTCAACACAGGGAGAACGTGGAAAGACAGGGACAAAAACACCCACGCCTCCAAATCAGCCCCCATGAGAAGACACCATACTGTGCCACGAAGGCAACCATTCCCTGGCACAGGGACCGCCATGAAGTAAATTGACCAAGGAGGGGAAACAAGCGAGACACGCCACAGATGTGCTCCCGTGTTCCCTCTCTACACTTGCCTCCAAATGTCCCTGAGGGAATACCAAAAGTGTTCCGGAAGCCTATGACCACCATCGATCTATCCACCCACCAGTAAACCTGTGGGATTAGCCAGCCATCTCTCGTGTCTTCTTCATTCGCCTTGCCCTCTCTCTCCACCGGGATCCCAACGTGTCAGGGAAAGATGCCAGAGCCACCCCTCACCAAAGAAGCTTGCTGTGACTTATCTTCACTAAGGCATTTTCTAGCCCTTTCACACAGCACACACAAGCCAGACACAACCCGAGGAGGAGCCCTTAGCTTGGCCAACCTCCCGGTGGCAATGGCCCATTGGATTTCTCCCTTATCAGGAGAAACCTAAACTGCATCTGGTCTCCCAAGCAGAACATGGCAAAGAAGCCTGCCCTAGGCCAGGAATCCTGCTCTGACCCTGAGCCTACAGACTTCCGTTTCTTTGCGGGCACAAGGCAACGAGTAGCCGGTGGCGGAGGCCTGTAGAACTCAAGGGCAGGCGACCGGACCACCAAGGGCTCACGCTTCCTCTCCTACCCGAATGCTGAACCGTGGCAGGGGACAGCAGTCCGGCTAGACCAAGGAACCCACAGACGGCACGCTCTCCCTAGCCTTCCCTCTGGATTGGCATCCCAGGCTCCTTCCCAATGCCTCTTCTCCCCATCAGACGGCCACAAGCCTCAACTTAAACAGCGTGGCTGTGGACACCCACGGGAGCAAATGCAACGCGAACCTCTCCCTACTTTCTTTTGGGAGCCACGTGTTGGACCTCAGTTCCAAGGAGGAGACGGCAGGGATTCTCACTCATTTTGTTCAGATTTCCAAGGAATGCATTTGTGGAAGTCATCGTCGAGCCAAGCACATGCTCAAACGCTGGACATGCAAACTTGCAGATTCCACCACGGTACGGACAGCGAGCTGAATCACGTCAGCATACGGCAGTGAACAAAGCAAAGCCATTGGGGAAGGAAATGCAGCCAGTTCTCAGGGCATCGAAGCTCGGGTTCCCATGGAAAAGGCCAGAAGGTGAGGGTGTAGCCCCGTTGCACATGTTCCCTTGGTCAAACCTCTAGGTTTAGGAAAGAGGTGCCTACTTACCGCAACAAGGGTTAAACCAGGATCCTCATGGAATGCGGGCCAACACCCCTGTGAGGCTCCTCCTCCTCACTTCACCGGGTGTCAGGGATTATACAGATGGTCCCAGGTTGATCTGCTGCTGGAATTCCTTTCTTGGCATTCCACCTGGCTCGGGGTGAGAGAACACATGCGTCCTATAGGAGGGTGCAGGGTGCACCGAGCGAAAGGGCGATGTCCCTCAGTGATGCGTGCTCTGTCTCCCCTCGACATGTAATTTGCTGCAGATCTTGCCTGTGGGTCCGCAGGGAAACGTGAAAGCAACATAGAGCTGACGCCTTCAGAGGGTGCGGCCATCAGGACATAGAGCACCGCTGTCCAAAATCCCCCTGGTCTCGGGCACTGCAATTCCACTCCTGAGTGCTCTCCCATCCACCACAGCAGAAGGATGTCTTCCTAAACCCCTGAGAGACCCTCTGGGCAACTGTGGCCCCTCAGACTAAGAGCCGGTGCCATCTAGGGGAACACGCCCGCCCTTGGCACATATTCTTCCACACAAGTGCCACGCTCTTACGGGGAAGAGATCTCCACAAGGGAAGGGGCCTTGGCCGAATATGACGGCCTTCATCAAAAGCAGCTCGAAGGGAACCGTGACAAAGGGCACGTGAGGAACACCTGGACTGATCAGGGAGACTCACCAGTAGGCACACTTCCTGAGCTGCTGCCAAGACAGATGACCTACCCTTGGTTCACACACAGAGGTAATGACATGGGAAACATTCTGAAGCCCAACTGGTGGGGAAACCCTTGCAACCAAATGGCATGGGAGCCATTCCAATGCCCATTGTGGCGGAGAACACCATTGCACCAATGGGGTCAACTGCAGTGTGTACCTGGCACATTCACACTCCGGGCCCGTCAGTGACGTGACCTCGGAGAAACAGTGAGGCCCGGGTCTTCTAGAAGCAATGTGTGACCCACAGCCATGCAAGTAAGAGAACCCAGCCAACAGCCTAGACACCTGAACCGCTATGACTCGTCTGGCCTGTGGCCAGGCACACCGGATACCACAGTCTGATGCACCAGCGCGTGGCAGTGAAAATGACCCCCGCACCACACACCCTCACCCGCCTTTAAATCTATAGCCTTTCCTTGGCAGCCGACTCCCTTTTTTCCGCATGGTTGTGCCCAGTGACCTCCGGGAGGAGCTGCAAACCTCAGGGAACGCTATGTGGGCCAGGTTTAGTAAAGATGTTGGCTGGACTCAGGAACACCCTCACACCTTCAACACAGGGGGAACGTGGACAGACAGGGACAAAACCACCCCACGACCTCCAAATCAGCCCCCATGAGAAGACACCATACTGTGCCACAAAGGCAACCATTCACTAGCATAGGGACCCGCCATGAAGTAAATCGACCAAGGAGGGGAGAAAGGCGGGACAGTCCACAGAAGTTCTCCCGTGTTCCCTCTTACACGTGCCTCCAAATGCTCCTGAGGGATATCAAAAGTGTTCCTGGAAGCCTATGGCCTCTGTCAATCTGTCCACCCACAAGTAGACATGTGGGCTTAGCCAGCCATTCATGTGTCTTTATAGGTAGCCTTGCCTTCCCCTCCGGGATCACCCATCCCTCACCGGATGCCTGTCATGTTGTAAAGCATGATAGAGCCAGAGCAACCCCTCACCAAAGAAGCTTGCTGTGACTTATCTTGACTAAGGCATTTTCTAGCCTGTTCACACAGCCACACAAGCCGGGAAAACAACCGAGGAGGAGCCATCAGCTTGGCCAACCGCCCGGGACAATGGCCCATTGGATTTCTCCCCTCATCATGAGAACCTAAACTGCATCTGGTCTCCCAAGCAGAACATGACAAAGAGCCAGCCCTAGGCCAGGAATCCTGCTCTGACCCTGAGCATAGACTTCTCTTTCCGTGAGGGCACAAGGCAACGAGTAGCCGGTGGCGGCGGCCTGTAGAACTCAAATGCAGTCGATAGGACCACCAACGGTTCACGCTTCCTTTCCTAGCCGCGTGCTCGTCCGTGGCAGGGGACAGAAGTCCTGGCTCGACCAAGGAACCCAGAGACGGCACGCTGTCCCTAGCCTTCCCACCTGGATTGGCATCCCAGGCTCCTTTCCCAATGGCTCTTCTCCCCATGAGACGGCCACAACCCTCCACTCGAACAACGTGGCTGTACACACACACGGCAGCAAACGCAACCTCAACCTCTCCCTACTTTCCTTTTGGGAGCCACGTGCTGGACCTCAGTTCCGATGAGGAGACGGTAGGGTTTTCTCACTCATTTTGTTCAGATTTCCAAGGAATGCATTGTGGGGGTCATCATCGATCCAAGCACATGCTCAAACGCCGGACATGCAAAGTTGCAGATTCCACCAAGGGACGGCCAGTGAGCTGAATCATGTCAGCATACAGAAGCGGCCAGATCTGAGCCATGGGGCAGGAAATGCAGCCAGTTCTCAGGTCATCGAAGCTCATGTTCCCAGGAAAAAGACAGAAGATGAGGCTGTAGCACCGGTTTCAGTTCCCGTGGCCAAACCTCTAGGTTTTAGCAAAGAAGTGCCACTTACCGCAACAAGGTTTAAACCAGGATCCTCATGGAATGTGCGCCAACACCCCTGCGAGACTCCTCCTCCTCCCTTCACAGGTATATGGATGATACGGATGGCCCCAGGCTGCTCTGCTGCTGGGGGATCCGGCCCTGGCAGTCCACCTGGCTCGGGCTGAGAGAAAACACACGCGTGCCTGAGGATGGTGCACGGGCGCACCGAGGGAAAGGGCGATACCATCTAGTGATGCGTGCTCTATATCCCCTCAACATTTCATTTGCTGCCCATCGTGCCTGGGTGTCCGCACGTAAATGTGAAAGCAATGTGGCGTAGACGCCTTCACGGCGTGCCGCCATCAGGACAAAGAGCCCGCTGTCCAACAACACCCTGGCCTCGGGCCCTGCAATTCCTCTCCTGAGCACTCTCCCCTCCATCACAGCTAAAGGATGTCTTCCGGAAACCCCTGAGACACGCTCAGGGCAACTGTGCCTCCTCAGACTAAGAGCCAGTGACCTTTGGGGAACACACCAACTCTAAGCACACATGGCTCCACACAGTGGACGCGCCCGGAAGATCAAGAGATCTTCCACAAGGGAAGGCACCGGCCGAATATGACGGCCACCAAAAGCGGCTCATAGGGACCCACGACAAAGGGCACGTGAGGAACACCTGGGCTAATCAAGGCAGACTCACCAGCAGGCATACTTCCTGGCCTGCTGTTAGGACAGACGACCTACCCTTGTCGTACACACAAAGGTAATGGCATGGGAACCATTACGATGCCCAACGTGGCGGGGCAAACTGTTGCAGCAATTGGGTCTCTTGCAGTGCTGCCTGGCACTTTCACACTCTGGGTCCGTCAGTGACGTGACCTCGGTGAAACCGTGAGGCCCAGGTCCTCTAGAAGCAACGTGTTACCTACAGCCGCGCAACAAGAGAACCCGGCCAACAGCCTAGACACCTGAACGGTATGACTTCTCTGGACTGTGGCCAGGCACGCCGTACACCACAGTCTCAAAGCACCAGCGGGTGGCAGGAGAAAAGATCCCCGCACCACACATCCTCTCGGGGCCCGGAAACCTGTAGCCTTTCCTTGGCAGCCGACTCCCTTTCCGCGTGGTTTTGCCCAATGACCTCGGGAAGGTCTGCAATCCTCAGGGACTGCTAGGTGGGGGGGTAGTACCGATGCAGGGCTGTACTGAGGAACACCTTCACATCTTCAACACAGGGAGAACGTGGACAGACAGGGACAAAACACCCCACGGCCTCCAAATCAGCCCCATGAGAAGACACCATACTGTGCCACGAAGGCAACCATTCCCTGGCACAGGGACCCGCCATGAAGTAAATTGACCAAGGAGGGAAAACAAGCGAGACACGCACAGATGTGCTCCCGTGTTCCCTCTCTACACTTGCCTCCAAATGTCCCTGAGGGAATACCAAAGTGTTCCCGGAAGCCTATGACCACCATCGATCTATCCACCCACCAGTAAACCTGTGGGATTAGCCAGCCATCTCTCGTGTCTTCTTCATTCGCCTTGCCCTCCTCTCTCCACCGGATCCAACGTGTCAGGGAAAGATGCCAGAGCCACCCCTCACCAAAGAAGCTTGCTGTGACTTATCTTCACTAAGGCATTTTCTAGCCCTTTCACACAGCACACACAAGCCAGACACAACCCGAGGAGGAGCCCTTAGCTTGGCCAACCTCCGGGTGGCAATGGCCCATTGGATTCTCCCCTTATCAGGAGAAAACCTAAACTGCATCTGGTCTCCCAAGCAGAACATGGCAAAGAAGCCTGCCCTAGGCCAGGAATCCTGCTCTGACCCTGAGCCTACAGACTTCCGTTTCTTTGCGGCACAAGGCAACGAGTAGCCGGTGGCGGAGGCCTGTAGAACTCAAGGGCAGGCGAACCGGACCACCAAGGGCTCACGCTTCCTCTCCTACCCGAATGCTGAACCGTGGCAGGGACAGCAGTCCCGGCTAGACCAAGGAACCCACAGACGGCACGCTCTCCCTAGCCTTCCCTCCTGGATTGGCATCCCAGGCTCCTTTCCCAATGCCTCTTCTCCCATCAGACGGCCACAAGCCTCAACTTAAACAGCGTGGCTGTGGACACCCACGGGAGCAAATGCAACGCGAACCTCTCCCTACTTCCTTTTGGGAGCCACGTGTTGGACCTCAGTTCCAAGGAGGAGACGGCAGGGATTTCTCACTCATTTTGTCAGATTTCCAAGGAATGCATTTGTGGAAGTCATCGTCGAGCCAAGCACATGCTCAAACGCTGGACATGCAACTTGCAGATTCCACCACGGTACGGACAGCGAGCTGAATCACGTCAGCATACGGCAGTGAACAAAGCAAAGCCATTGGGGAAGGAAATGCAGCCAGTTCTCAGGGCATCGAAGCTCGGTTCCCATGGAAAAGGCCAGAAGGTGAGGGTGTAGCCCCGTTGCACATGTTTCCCTTGGTCAAACCTCTAGTTTTAGGAAAGAGGTGCTACTTTACCGCAACAAGGGTTAACCAGGATCCTCATGGAATGCGGGCCAACACCCCTGTGAGGCTCCTCCTCCTCACTTCACCGGGTGTCAGGGATTATACAGATGGTCCCAGGTTGATCTGCTGCTGAATTCCTTCTTGGCATTCCACCTGGCTCGGGGTGAGAGAACACATGCGTCCTATAGGAGGGTGCACGGGTGCACCGAGCGAAAGGGCGATGTCCCTCAGTGATGCGTGCTCTGTCTCCCCTCGACATGTAATTTGCTGCAGATCTTGCCTGTGGTCCGCAGGGAAACGTGAAAGCAACATAGAGCTGACGCCTTCAGAGGGTGCGGCCATCAGGACATAGAGCACCGCTGTCCAAAATCCCCCTGGTCTCGGGCACTGCAATTCCACTCCTGAGTGCTCTCCCATCCACCACAGCAGAAGGATGTCTTCCTAAACCCCTGAGACACCCTCTGGGCAACTGTGGCCCCTCAGACTAAGAGCCGGTGCCATCTAGGGGAACACGCCCGCCCTGGCACATATTCTTCCACACAAGTGCCACGCTCTTACGGGGAAGAGATCTTCCACAAGGGAAGGGGCCTTGGCCGAATATGACGGCCTTCATCAAAAGCAGCTCGAAGGGAACCGTGACAAAGGGCACGTGAGGAACACCTGGACTGATCAAGGGAGACTCACCAGTAGGCACACTTCCTGAGCTGCTGCCAAGACAGATGACCTACCCTTGGTTCACACACAGAGGTAATGACATGGGAAACATTCTGAAGCCCAACGTGGTGGGGAAACCCTTGCAACCAAATGGCATGGGAGCCATTCCAATGCCCATTGTGGCGGAGAACACCATTGCACCAATGGGTCAACTGCAGTGGTACCTGGCACATTCACACTCCGGGCCCGTCAGTGACGTGACCTCGGAGAAACAGTGAGGCCCGGGTCTTCTAGAAGCAATGTGTTGACCCACAGCCATGCAATTAAGAGAACCCAGCCAACAGCCTAGACACCTGAACCGCTATGACTCGTCTGGCCTGTGGCCAGGCACACCGGATACCACAGTCTGGATGCACCAGCGCGTGGCAGTGAAAATGACCCCCGCACCACACACCCTCACCCGCCTTTAAATCTATAGCCTTTCCTTGGCAGCCGACTCCCTTTTTTCCGCATGGTTGTGCCCAGTGACCTCCGGGAGGAGCTGCAAACCTCAGGGAACGCTATGTGGGCCAGGTTTAGTAAAGATGTTGGGCTGGACTCAGGAACACCCTCACACCTTCAACACAGGGGGAACGTGGACAGACAGGGACAAAACACCCCACGACCTCCAATCAGCCCCCATGAGAAGACACCATACTGTGCCACAAAGGCAACCATTCACTAGCATAGGGACCCGCCATGAAGTAAATCGACCAAGGAGGGGAGAAAGGCGGGACAGTCCACAGAAGTTCTCCCGTGTTCCCTCTCTACACGTGCCTCCAAATGCTCCTGAGGGGATATCAAAAGTGTTCCTGGAAGCCTATGGCCTCTGTCAATCTGTCCACCCACAAGTAGACATGTGGGCTTAGCCAGCCATTCATGTGTCTTTATAGGTAGCCTTGCCCTTCCCTCTCCACCGGGATCCCAACGTGTCATGGAAAGATGCCAGAGCCACCCCTCACCAAAGAAGCTTGCTGTGACTTATCTTGACTAAGGCATTTTCTAGCCTGTTCACACAGCACACACAAGCCGGAAACAACCCGAGGGGAGCCATCAGCTTGGCCAACCGCCCGGGGACAATGGCCCATTGGATTTCTCCCCTCATCATGAGAAACCTAAACTGCATCTGGTCTCCCAAGCAGAACATGACAAAGAGCCAGCCCTAGGCCAGGAATCCTGCTCTGACCCTGAGCATAGACTTCTCTTTCCGTGAGGGCACAAGGCAACGAGTAGCCGGTGGCGGCGGCCTGTAGAACTCAAATGCAGTCGATAGGACCACCAACGGTTCACGCTTCCTTTCCTAGCCGCGTGCTCGTCCGTGGCAGGGGACAGAAGTCCTGGCTCGACCAAGGAACCCAGAGACGGCACGCTGTCCCTAGCCTTCCCACCTGGATTGGCATCCCAGGCTCCTTTCCCAATGGCTCTTCTCCCCATGAGACGGCCACAACCCTCCACTCGAACAACGTGGCTGTACACACACACGGCAGCAAACGCAACCTCAACCTCTCCCTACTTTCCTTTTGGGAGCCACGTGCTGGACCTCAGTTCCGATGAGGAGACGGTAGGGTTTTCTCACTCATTTTGTTCAGATTTCCAAGGAATGCATTTGTGGGGGTCATCATCGATCCAAGCACATGCTCAAACGCCGGACATGCAAAGTTGCAGATTCCACCAAGGGACGGCCAGTGAGCTGAATCATGTCAGCGTACAGAAGCGGCCAGATCTGAGCCATGGGGCAGGAATGCAGCCAGTTCTCAGGTCATCGAAGCTCATGTTCCCCAGGAAAAAGACAGAAGATGAGGCTGTAGCACCGGTTTTCAGTTCCCGTGGCCAAACCTCTAGGTTTTAGCAAAGAAGTGCCACTTACCGCAACAAGGTTTAAACCAGGATCCTCATGGAATGTGCGCCAACACCCCGCGAGACTCCTCCTCCTCCCTTCACCAGGTATTATGGATGATACGGATGGCCCCAGGCTGCTCTGCTGCTGGGAGTCCGGCCCTGGCAGTCCACCTGGCTCGGGCTGAGAGAACACACGCGTGCCTGAGGATGGTGCACGGGCGCACCGAGGGAAAGGGCGATACCATCTAGTGATGCGTGCTCTATATCCCCTCAACATTTCATTTGCTGCCCATCGTGCCTGGTGTCCGCACGTAAATGTGAAAGCAATGTGGCGTAGACGCCTTCACGGCGTGCCGCCATCAGGACAAAGAGCCCCGCTGTCCACAACACCCTGGCCTCGGGCCCTGCAATTCCTCTCCTGAGCACTCTCCCCTCCATCACAGCTAAAGGATGTCTTCCGGAAACCCTGAGACACGCTCAGGGCAACTGTGCCTCCTCAGACTAAGAGCCAGTGACCTTTGGGGAACACACCAACTCTAAGCACACATGGCTCCACACAGTGGACGTGCCCGGAAGATCAAGAGATCTTCCACAAGGGAAGGGCACACGGCCGAATATGACGGCCTCCACCAAAAGCGGCTCATAGGGACCCACGACAAAGGGCACGTGAGGAACACCTGGGCTAATCAAGGCAGACTCACCAGCAGGCATACTTCCTGGCCTGCTGTTAGGACAGACGACCTACCCTTGTCGTACACACAAAGGTAATGGCATGGGAACCATTACGATGCCCAACGTGGCGGGGCAAACTGTTGCAGCAATTGGGTCTCTTGCAGTGCTGCCTGGCACTTTCACACTCTGGGTCCGTCAGTGACGTGACCTCGGTGAAACCGTGAGGCCCAGGTCCTCTAGAAGCAACGTGTTACCTACAGCCGCGCAACAAGAGAACCCGGCCAACAGCCTAGACACCTGAACCGGTATGACTTCTCTGGACTGTGGCCAGGCACGCCGTACACCACAGTCTCAAAGCACCAGCGGGTGGCAGGAGAAAAGATCCCCGCACCACACATCCTCTCGGGCCCGGAAACCTGTAGCCTTTCCTTGGCAGCCGACTCCCTTTCCGCGTGGTTTTGCCCAATGACCTCCGGGAAGGTCTGCAATCCTCAGGGACTGCTAGGTGGGCTGGGTGTAGTACCGATGCAGGGCTGTACTGAGGAACACCTTCACATCTTCAAACACAGGGAGAACGTGGACAGACAGGGACAAAACACCCCACGGCCTCCAAATCAGCCCCCATGAGAAGACACCATACTGTGCCACGAAGGCAACCATTCCCTGGCACAGGACCCGCCATGAAGTAAATTGACCAAGGAGGGGAAACAAGCGAGACACGCACAGATGTGCTCCCGTGTTCCCTCTCTACACTTGCCTCCAAATGTCCCTGAGGGAATACCAAAAGTGTTCCCGGAAGCCTATGACCACCATCGATCTATCCACCCACCAGTAAACCTGTGGGATTAGCCAGCCATCTCTCGTGTCTTCTTCATTCGCCTTGCCCTCCTCTCTCCACCGGGATCCCAACGTGTCAGGGAAAGATGCCAGAGCCACCCCTCACCAAAGAAGCTTGCTGTGACTTATCTTCACTAAGGCATTTTCTAGCCCTTTCACACAGCACACACAAGCCAGACACAACCGAGGAGGAGCCCTTAGCTTGGCCAACCTCCCGGTGGCAATGGCCCATGGATTTCTCCCCTTATCAGGAGAAACCTAAACTGCATCTGGTCTCCCAAGCAGAACATGGCAAAGAAGCCTGCCCTAGGCCAGGAATCCTGCTCTGACCCTGAGCCTACAGACTTCCGTTTCTTTGCGGGCACAAGGCAACGAGTAGCCGGTGGCGGAGGCCTGTAGAACTCAAGGGCAGGCGACCGGACCACCAAGGGCTCACGCTTCCTCTCCTACCCGAATGCTGAACCGTGGCAGGGGACAGCAGTCCCGGCTAGACCAAGGAACCCACAGACGGCACGCTCTCCCTAGCCTTCCCTCCTGGATTGGCATCCCAGGCTCCTTTCCCAATGCCTCTTCTCCCCATCAGACGGCCACAAGCCTCAACTTAAACAGCGTGGCTGTGGACACCCACGGGAGCAAATGCAACGCGAACCTCTCCCTACTTTCCTTTTGGGAGCCACGTGTTGGACCTCAGTTCCAAGGAGGAGACGGCAGGGATTTCTCACTCATTTTGTTCAGATTTCCAAGGAATGCATTTGTGGAAGTCATCGTCGAGCCAAGCACATGCTCAAACGCTGGACATGCAAACTTGCAGATTCCACCACGGTACGGACAGCGAGCTGAATCACGTCAGCATACGGCAGTGAACAAAGCAAAGCCATTGGGGAAGGAAATGCAGCCAGTTCTCAGGGCATCGAAGCTCGGGTTCCCATGGAAAAGGCCAGAAGGTGAGGGTGTAGCCCCGTTGCACATGTTCCCTTGGTCAAACCTCTAGGTTTTAGAAAGAGGTGCTACTTACCGCAACAAGGGTTAAACCAGGATCCTCATGGAATGCGGGCCAACACCCCTGTGAGGCTCCTCCTCCTCACTTCACCGGGTGTCAGGGATTATACAGATGGTCCCAGGTTGATCTGCTGCTGGAATTCCTTTCTTGGCATTCCACCTGGCTCGGGGTGAGAGAACACATGCGTCCTATAGGAGGGTGCACGGGTGCACCGAGCGAAAGGGCGATGTCCCTCAGTGATGCGTGCTCTGTCTCCCCTCGACATGTAATTTGCTGCAGATCTTGCCTGTGGGTCCGCAGGGAAACGTGAAAGCAACATAGAGCTGACGCCTTCAGAGGGTGCGGCCATCAGGACATAGAGCACCGCTGTCCAAAATCCCCCTGGTCTCGGGCACTGCAATTCCACTCCTGAGTGCTCTCCCATCCACCACAGCAGAAGGATGTCTTCCTAAACCCCTGAGGACCCTCTGGGCAACTGTGGCCCCTCAGACTAAGAGCCGGTGCCATCTAGGGGAACACGCCCGCCCTTGGCACATATTCTTCCACACAAGTGCCACGCTCTTACGGGGAAGAGATCTTCCACAAGGGAAGGGGCCTTGGCCGAATATGACGGCCTTCATCAAAAGCAGCTCGAAGGGAACCGTGACAAAGGGCACGTGAGGAACACCTGGACTGATCAAGGGAGACTCACCAGTAGGCACACTTCCTGAGCTGCTGCCAAGACAGATGACCTACCCTTGGTTCACACACAGAGGTAATGACATGGGAAACATTCTGAAGCCCAACGTGGTGGGGAAACCCTTGCAACCAAATGGCATGGGAGCCATTCCAATGCCCATTGTGGCGGAGAACACCATTGCACCAATGGGGTCAACTGCAGTGGTACCTGGCACATTCACACTCCGGGCCCGTCAGTGACGTGACCTCGGAGAAACAGTGAGGCCCGGGTCTTCTAGAAGCAATGTGTGACCCACAGCCATGCAATTAAGAGAACCCAGCCAACAGCCTAGACACCTGAACCGCTATGACTCGTCTGGCCTGTGGCCAGGCACACCGGATACCACAGTCTGGATGCACCAGCGCGTGGCAGTGAAAATGACCCCCGCACCACACACCCTCACCCGCCTTTAAATCTATAGCCTTTCCTTGGCAGCCGACTCCCTTTTTTCCGCATGGTTGTGCCCAGTGACCTCCGGGAGGAGCTGCAAACCTCAGGGAACGCTATGTGGGCCAGGTTTAGTAAAGATGTTGGGCTGGACTCAGGAACACCCTCACACCTTCAACACAGGGGGAACGTGGACAGACAGGGACAAAACACCCCACGACCTCCAAATCAGCCCCCATGAGAAGACACCATACTGTGCCACAAAGGCAACCATTCACTAGCATAGGGACCCGCCATGAAGTAAATCGACCAAGGAGGGGAGAAAGGCGGGACAGTCCACAGAAGTTCTCCCGTGTTCCCTCTCTACACGTGCCTCCAAATGCTCCTGAGGGGATATCAAAAGTGTTCCTGGAAGCCTATGGCCTCTGTCAATCTGTCCACCCACAAGTAGACATGTGGGCTTAGCCAGCCATTTCATGTGTCTTTATAGGTAGCCTTGCCCTTCCCTCTCCACCGGGATCCCAACGTGTCATGGAAAGATGCCAGAGCCACCCCTCACCAAAGAAGCTTGCTGTGACTTATCTTGACTAAGGCATTTTCTAGCCTGTTCACACAGCACACACAAGCCGGAAACAACCCGAGGAGGAGCCATCAGCTTGGCCAACCGCCCGGGGACAATGGCCCATTGGATTTCTCCCCTCATCATGAGAAACCTAAACTGCATCTGGTCTCCCAAGCAGAACATGACAAAGAGCCAGCCCTAGGCCAGGAATCCTGCTCTGACCCTGAGCATAGACTTCTCTTTCCGTGAGGGCACAAGGCAACGAGTAGCCGGTGGCGGCGGCCTGTAGAACTCAAATGCAGTCGATAGGACCACCAACGGTTCACGCTTCCTTTCCTAGCCGCGTGCTCGTCCGTGGCAGGGGACAGAAGTCCTGGCTCGACCAAGGAACCCAGAGACGGCACGCTGTCCCTAGCCTTCCCACCTGGATTGGCATCCCAGGCTCCTTTCCCAATGGCTCTTCTCCCCATGAGACGGCCACAACCCTCCACTCGAACAACGTGGCTGTACACACACACGGCAGCAAACGCAACCTCAACCTCTCCCTACTTTCCTTTTGGGAGCCACGTGCTGGACCTCAGTTCCGATGAGGAGACGGTAGGGTTTTCTCACTCATTTTGTTCAGATTTCCAAGGAATGCATTTGTGGGGGTCATCATCGATCCAAGCACATGCTCAAACGCCGGACATGCAAAGTTGCAGATTCCACCAAGGGACGGCCAGTGAGCTGAATCATGTCAGCATACAGAAGCGGCCAGATCTGAGCCATGGGGTAGGAAATGCAGCCAGTTCTCAGGTCATCGAAGCTCATGTTCCCCAGGAAAAAGACAGAAGATGAGGCTGTAGCACCGGTTTTCAGTTCCCGTGGCCAAACCTCTAGGTTTTAGCAAAGAAGTGCCACTTACCGCAACAAGGTTTAAACCAGGATCCTCATGGAATGTGCGCCAACACCCCTGCGAGACTCCTCCTCCTCCCTTCACCAGGTATTATGGATGATACGGATGGCCCCAGGCTGCTCTGCTGCTGGGAGTCCGGCCCTGGCAGTCCACCTGGCTCGGGCTGAGAGAACACACGCGTGCCTGAGGATGGTGCACGGGCGCACCGAGGGAAAGGGCGATACCATCTAGTGATGCGTGCTCTATATCCCCTCAACATTTCATTTGCTGCCCATCGTGCCTGGGTGTCCGCACGTAAATGTGAAAGCAATGTGGCGTAGACGCCTTCACGGCGTGCCGCCATCAGGACAAAGAGCCCCGCTGTCCAACAACACCCTGGCCTCGGGCCCTGCAATTCCTCTCCTGAGCACTCTCCCCTCCATCACAGCTAAAGGATGTCTTCCGGAAACCCTGAGACACGCTCAGGGCAACTGTGCCTCCTCAGACTAAGAGCCAGTGACCTTTGGGGAACACACCAACTCTAAGCACACATGGCTCCACACAGTGGACGCGCCCGGAAGATCAAGAGATCTTCCACAAGGGAAGGGCACACGGCCGAATATGACGGCCTCCACCAAAAGCGGCTCATAGGGACCCACGACAAAGGGCACGTGAGGAACACCTGGGCTAATCAAGGCAGACTCACCAGCAGGCATACTTCCTGGCCTGCTGTTAGGACAGACGACCTACCCTTGTCGTACACACAAAGGTAATGGCATGGGAACCATTACGATGCCCAACGTGGCGGGGCAAACTGTTGCAGCAATTGGGTCTCTTGCAGTGCTGCCTGGCACTTTCACACTCTGGGTCCGTCAGTGACGTGACCTCGGTGAAACCGTGAGGCCCAGGTCCTCTAGAAGCAACGTGTTACCTACAGCCGCGCAACAAGAGAACCCGGCCAACAGCCTAGACACCTGAACCGGTATGACTTCTCTGGACTGTGGCCAGGCACGCCGTACACCACAGTCTCAAAGCACCAGCGGGTGGCAGGAGAAAAGATCCCCGCACCACACATCCTCTCGGGCCCGGAAACCTGTAGCCTTTCCTTGGCAGCCGACTCCCTTTCCGCGTGGTTTTGCCCAATGACCTCCGGGAAGGTCTGCAATCCTCAGGGACTGCTAGGTGGGCTGGGTGTAGTACCGATGCAGGGCTGTACTGAGGAACACCTTCACATCTTCAACACAGGGAGAACGTGGACAGACAGGGACAAAACACCCCACGGCCTCCAAATCAGCCCCCATGAGAAGACACCATACTGTGCCACGAAGGCAACCATTCCCTGGCACAGGGACCCGCCATGAAGTAAATTGACCAAGGAGGGGAAACAAGCGAGACACGCCACAGATGTGCTCCCGTGTTCCCTCTCTACACTTGCCTCCAAATGTCCCTGAGGGAATACCAAAAGTGTTCCCGGAAGCCTATGACCACCATCGATCTATCCACCCACCAGTAAACCTGTGGGATTAGCCAGCCATCTCTCGTGTCTTCTTCATTCGCCTTGCCCTCCTCTCTCCACCGGGATCCCAACGTGTCAGGGAAAGATGCCAGAGCCACCCCTCACCAAAGAAGCTTGCTGTGACTTATCTTCACTAAGGCATTTTCTAGCCCTTTCACACAGCACACACAAGCCAGACACAACCCGAGGAGGAGCCCTTAGCTTGGCCAACCTCCCGGTGGCAATGGCCCATTGGATTTCTCCCCTTATCAGGAGAAACCTAAACTGCATCTGGTCTCCCAAGCAGAACATGGCAAAGAAGCCTGCCCTAGGCCAGGAATCCTGCTCTGACCCTGAGCCTACAGACTTCCGTTTCTTTGCGGGCACAAGGCAACGAGTAGCCGGTGGCGGAGGCCTGTAGAACTCAAGGGCAGGCGACCGGACCACCAAGGGCTCACGCTTCCTCTCCTACCCGAATGCTGAACCGTGGCAGGGGACAGCAGTCCCGGCTAGACCAAGGAACCCACAGACGGCACGCTCTCCCTAGCCTTCCCTCCTGGATTGGCATCCCAGGCTCCTTTCCCAATGCCTCTTCTCCCCATCAGACGGCCACAAGCCTCAACTTAAACAGCGTGGCTGTGGACACCCACGGGAGCAAATGCAACGCGAACCTCTCCCTACTTTCCTTTTGGGAGCCACGTGTTGGACCTCAGTTCCAAGGAGGAGACGGCAGGGATTTCTCACTCATTTTGTTCAGATTTCCAAGGAATGCATTTGTGGAAGTCATCGTCGAGCCAAGCACATGCTCAAACGCTGGACATGCAAACTTGCAGATTCCACCACGGTACGGACAGCGAGCTGAATCACGTCAGCATACGGCAGTGAACAAAGCAAAGCCATTGGGGAAGGAAATGCAGCCAGTTCTCAGGGCATCGAAGCTCGGGTTCCCATGGAAAAGGCCAGAAGGTGAGGGTGTAGCCCCGTTGCACATGTTCCCTTGGTCAAACCTCTAGGTTTTAGGAAAGAGGTGCTACTTACCGCAACAAGGGTTAAACCAGGATCCTCATGGAATGCGGGCCAACACCCCTGTGAGGCTCCTCCTCCTCACTTCACCGGGTGTCAGGGATTATACAGATGGTCCCAGGTTGATCTGCTGCTGGAATTCCTTTCTTGGCATTCCACCTGGCTCGGGGTGAGAGAACACATGCGTCCTATAGGAGGGTGCACGGGTGCACCGAGCGAAAGGGCGATGTCCCTCAGTGATGCGTGCTCTGTCTCCCCTCGACATGTAATTTGCTGCAGATCTTGCCTGTGGGTCCGCAGGGAAACGTGAAAGCAACATAGAGCTGACGCCTTCAGAGGGTGCGGCCATCAGGACATAGAGCACCGCTGTCCAAAATCCCCCTGGTCTCGGGCACTGCAATTCCACTCCTGAGTGCTCTCCCATCCACCACAGCAGAAGGATGTCTTCCTAAACCCTGAGACACCCTCTGGGCAACTGTGGCCCCTCAGACTAAGAGCCGGTGCCATCTAGGGGAACACGCCCGCCCTTGGCACATATTCTTCCACACAAGTGCCACGCTCTTACGGGGAAGAGATCTTCCACAAGGGAAGGGGCCTTGGCCGAATATGACGGCCTTCATCAAAAGCAGCTCGAAGGGAACCGTGACAAAGGGCACGTGAGGAACACCTGGACTGATCAAGGGAGACTCACCAGTAGGCACACTTCCTGAGCTGCTGCCAAGACAGATGACCTACCCTTGGTTCACACACAGAGGTAATGACATGGGAAACATTCTGAAGCCCAACGTGGTGGGGAAACCCTTGCAACCAAATGGCATGGGAGCCATTCCAATGCCCATTGTGGCGGAGAACACCATTGCACCAATGGGGTCAACTGCAGTGGTACCTGGCACATTCACACTCCGGGCCCGTCAGTGACGTGACCTCGGAGAAACAGTGAGGCCCGGGTCTTCTAGAAGCAATGTGTGACCCACAGCCATGCAATTAAGAGAACCCAGCCAACAGCCTAGACACCTGAACCGCTATGACTCGTCTGGCCTGTGGCCAGGCACACCGGATACCACAGTCTGGATGCACCAGCGCGTGGCAGTGAAAATGACCCCCGCACCACACACCCTCACCCGCCTTTAAATCTATAGCCTTTCCTTGGCAGCCGACTCCCTTTTTTCCGCATGGTTGTGCCCAGTGACCTCCGGGAGGAGCTGCAAACCTCAGGGAACGCTATGTGGGCCAGGTTTAGTAAAGATGTTGGGCTGGACTCAGGAACACCCTCACACCTTCAACACAGGGGGAACGTGGACAGACAGGGACAAAACACCCCACGACCTCCAAATCAGCCCCCATGAGAAGACACCATACTGTGCCACAAAGGCAACCATTCACTAGCATAGGGACCCGCCATGAAGTAAATCGACCAAGGAGGGGAGAAAGGCGGGACAGTCCACAGAAGTTCTCCCGTGTTCCCTCTCTACACGTGCCTCCAAATGCTCCTGAGGGATATCAAAAGTGTTCCTGGAAGCCTATGGCCTCTGTCAATCTGTCCACCCACAAGTAGACATGTGGGCTTAGCCAGCCATTTCATGTGTCTTTATAGGTAGCCTTGCCCTTCCCTCTCCACCGGGATCCCAACGTGTCATGGAAAGATGCCAGAGCCACCCCTCACCAAAGAAGCTTGCTGTGACTTATCTTGACTAAGGCATTTTCTAGCCTGTTCACACAGCACACACAAGCCGGAAACAACCCGAGGAGGAGCCATCAGCTTGGCCAACCGCCCGGGGACAATGGCCCATTGGATTTCTCCCCTCATCATGAGAAACCTAAACTGCATCTGGTCTCCCAAGCAGAACATGACAAAGAGCCAGCCCTAGGCCAGGAATCCTGCTCTGACCCTGAGCATAGACTTCTCTTTCCGTGAGGGCACAAGGCAACGAGTAGCCGGTGGCGGCGGCCTGTAGAACTCAAATGCAGTCGATAGGACCACCAACGGTTCACGCTTCCTTTCCTAGCCGCGTGCTCGTCCGTGGCAGGGGACAGAAGTCCTGGCTCGACCAAGGAACCCAGAGACGGCACGCTGTCCCTAGCCTTCCCACCTGGATTGGCATCCCAGGCTCCTTTCCCAATGGCTCTTCTCCCCATGAGACGGCCACAACCCTCCACTCGAACAACGTGGCTGTACACACACACGGCAGCAAACACAACCTCAACCTCTCCCTACTTTCCTTTTGGGAGCCACGTGCTGGACCTCAGTTCCGATGAGGAGACGGTAGGGTTTTCTCACTCATTTTGTTCAGATTTCCAAGGAATGCATTTGTGGGGGTCATCATCGATCCAAGCACATGCTCAAACGCCGGACATGCAAAGTTGCAGATTCCACCAAGGGACGGCCAGTGAGCTGAATCATGTCAGCGTACAGAAGCGGCCAGATCTGAGCCATGGGGTAGGAAATGCAGCCAGTTCTCAGGTCATCGAAGCTCATGTTCCCCAGGAAAAAGACAGAAGATGAGGCTGTAGCACCGGTTTTCAGTTCCCGTGGCCAAACCTCTAGGTTTTAGCAAAGAAGTGCCACTTACCGCAACAAGGTTTAAACCAGGATCCTCATGGAATGTGCGCCAACACCCCTGCGAGACTCCTCCTCCTCCCTTCACCAGGTATTATGGATGATACGGATGGCCCCAGGCTGCTCTGCTGCTGGGAGTCCGGCCCTGGCAGTCCACCTGGCTCGGGCTGAGAGAACACACGCGTGCCTGAGGATGGTGCACGGGCGCACCGAGGGAAAGGGCGATACCATCTAGTGATGCGTGCTCTATATCCCCTCAACATTTCATTTGCTGCCCATCGTGCCTGGGTGTCCGCACGTAAATGTGAAAGCAATGTGGCGTAGACGCCTTCACGGCGTGCCGCCATCAGGACAAAGAGCCCCGCTGTCCAACAACACCCTGGCCTCGGGCCCTGCAATTCCTCTCCTGAGCACTCTCCCCTCCATCACAGCTAAAGGATGTCTTCCGGAAACCCTGAGACACGCTCAGGGCAACTGTGCCTCCTCAGACTAAGAGCCAGTGACCTTTGGGGAACACACCAACTCTAAGCACACATGGCTCCACACAGTGGACGCGCCCGGAAGATCAAGAGATCTTCCACAAGGGAAGGGCACACGGCCGAATATGACGGCCTCCACCAAAAGCGGCTCATAGGGACCCACGACAAAGGGCACGTGAGGAACACCTGGGCTAATCAAGGCAGACTCACCAGCAGGCATACTTCCTGGCCTGCTGTTAGGACAGACGACCTACCCTTGTCGTACACACAAAGGTAATGGCATGGGAACCATTACGATGCCCAACGTGGCGGGGCAAACTGTTGCAGCAATTGGGTCTCTTGCAGTGCTGCCTGGCACTTTCACACTCTGGGTCCGTCAGTGACGTGACCTCGGTGAAACCGTGAGGCCCAGGTCCTCTAGAAGCAACGTGTTACCTACAGCCGCGCAACAAGAGAACCCGGCCAACAGCCTAGACACCTGAACCGGTATGACTTCTCTGGACTGTGGCCAGGCACGCCGTACACCACAGTCTCAAAGCACCAGCGGGTGGCAGGAGAAAAGATCCCCGCACCACACATCCTCTCGGGCCCGGAAACCTGTAGCCTTTCCTTGGCAGCCGACTCCCTTTCCGCGTGGTTTTGCCCAATGACCTCCGGGAAGGTCTGCAATCCTCAGGGACTGCTAGGTGGGCTGGGTGTAGTACCGATGCAGGGCTGTACTGAGGAACACCTTCACATCTTCAACACAGGGAGAACGTGGACAGACAGGGACAAAACACCCCACGGCCTCCAAATCAGCCCCCATGAGAAGACACCATACTGTGCCACGAAGGCAACCATTCCCTGGCACAGGGACCCGCCATGAAGTAAATTGACCAAGGAGGGGAAACAAGCGAGACACGCCACAGATGTGCTCCCGTGTTCCCTCTCTACACTTGCCTCCAAATGTCCCTGAGGGAATACCAAAAGTGTTCCCGGAAGCCTATGACCACCATCGATCTATCCACCCACCAGTAAACCTGTGGGATTAGCCAGCCATCTCTCGTGTCTTCTTCATTCGCCTTGCCCTCCTCTCTCCACCGGGATCCCAACGTGTCAGGGAAAGATGCCAGAGCCACCCCTCACCAAAGAAGCTTGCTGTGACTTATCTTCACTAAGGCATTTTCTAGCCCTTTCACACAGCACACACAAGCCAGACACAACCCGAGGAGGAGCCCTTAGCTTGGCCAACCTCCCGGTGGCAATGGCCCATTGGATTTCTCCCCTTATCAGGAGAAACCTAAACTGCATCTGGTCTCCCAAGCAGAACATGGCAAAGAAGCCTGCCCTAGGCCAGGAATCCTGCTCTGACCCTGAGCCTACAGACTTCCGTTTCTTTGCGGGCACAAGGCAACGAGTAGCCGGTGGCGGAGGCCTGTAGAACTCAAGGGCAGGCGACCGGACCACCAAGGGCTCACGCTTCCTCTCCTACCCGAATGCTGAACCGTGGCAGGGGACAGCAGTCCCGGCTAGACCAAGGAACCCACAGACGGCACGCTCTCCCTAGCCTTCCCTCCTGGATTGGCATCCCAGGCTCCTTTCCCAATGCCTCTTCTCCCCATCAGACGGCCACAAGCCTCAACTTAAACAGCGTGGCTGTGGACACCCACGGGAGCAAATGCAACGCGAACCTCTCCCTACTTTCCTTTTGGGAGCCACGTGTTGGACCTCAGTTCCAAGGAGGAGACGGCAGGGATTTCTCACTCATTTTGTTCAGATTTCCAAGGAATGCATTTGTGGAAGTCATCGTCGAGCCAAGCACATGCTCAAACGCTGGACATGCAAACTTGCAGATTCCACCACGGTACGGACAGCGAGCTGAATCACGTCAGCATACGGCAGTGAACAAAGCAAAGCCATTGGGGAAGGAAATGCAGCCAGTTCTCAGGGCATCGAAGCTCGGGTTCCCATGGAAAAGGCCAGAAGGTGAGGGTGTAGCCCCGTTGCACATGTTCCCTTGGTCAAACCTCTAGGTTTTAGGAAAGAGGTGCTACTTACCGCAACAAGGGTTAAACCAGGATCCTCATGGAATGCGGGCCAACACCCCTGTGAGGCTCCTCCTCCTCACTTCACCGGGTGTCAGGGATTATACAGATGGTCCCAGGTTGATCTGCTGCTGGAATTCCTTTCTTGGCATTCCACCTGGCTCGGGGTGAGAGAACACATGCGTCCTATAGGAGGGTGCACGGGTGCACCGAGCGAAAGGGCGATGTCCCTCAGTGATGCGTGCTCTGTCTCCCCTCGACATGTAATTTGCTGCAGATCTTGCCTGTGGGTCCGCAGGGAAACGTGAAAGCAACATAGAGCTGACGCCTTCAGAGGGTGCGGCCATCAGGACATAGAGCACCGCTGTCCAAAATCCCCCTGGTCTCGGGCACTGCAATTCCACTCCTGAGTGCTCTCCCATCCACCACAGCAGAAGGATGTCTTCCTAAACCCCTGAGACACCCTCTGGGCAACTGTGGCCCCTCAGACTAAGAGCCGGTGCCATCTAGGGGAACACGCCCGCCCTTGGCACATATTCTTCCACACAAGTGCCACGCTCTTACGGGGAAGAGATCTTCCACAAGGGAAGGGGCCTTGGCCGAATATGACGGCCTTCATCAAAAGCAGCTCGAAGGGAACCGTGACAAAGGGCACGTGAGGAACACCTGGACTGATCAAGGGAGACTCACCAGTAGGCACACTTCCTGAGCTGCTGCCAAGACAGATGACCTACCCTTGGTTCACACACAGAGGTAATGACATGGGAAACATTCTGAAGCCCAACGTGGTGGGGAAACCCTTGCAACCAAATGGCATGGGAGCCATTCCAATGCCCATTGTGGCGGAGAACACCATTGCACCAATGGGGTCAACTGCAGTGGTACCTGGCACATTCACACTCCGGGCCCGTCAGTGACGTGACCTCGGAGAAACAGTGAGGCCCGGGTCTTCTAGAAGCAATGTGTGACCCACAGCCATGCAATTAAGAGAACCCAGCCAACAGCCTAGACACCTGAACCGCTATGACTCGTCTGGCCTGTGGCCAGGCACACCGGATACCACAGTCTGGATGCACCAGCGCGTGGCAGTGAAAATGACCCCCGCACCACACACCCTCACCCGCCTTTAAATCTATAGCCTTTCCTTGGCAGCCGACTCCCTTTTTTCCGCATGGTTGTGCCCAGTGACCTCCGGGAGGAGCTGCAAACCTCAGGGAACGCTATGTGGGCCAGGTTTAGTAAAGATGTTGGGCTGGACTCAGGAACACCCTCACACCTTCAACACAGGGGGAACGTGGACAGACAGGGACAAAACACCCCACGACCTCCAAATCAGCCCCCATGAGAAGACACCATACTGTGCCACAAAGGCAACCATTCACTAGCATAGGGACCCGCCATGAAGTAAATCGACCAAGGAGGGGAGAAAGGCGGGACAGTCCACAGAAGTTCTCCCGTGTTCCCTCTCTACACGTGCCTCCAAATGCTCCTGAGGGGATATCAAAAGTGTTCCTGGAAGCCTATGGCCTCTGTCAATCTGTCCACCCACAAGTAGACATGTGGGCTTAGCCAGCCATTTCATGTGTCTTTATAGGTAGCCTTGCCCTTCCCTCTCCACCGGGATCCCAACGTGTCATGGAAAGATGCCAGAGCCACCCCTCACCAAAGAAGCTTGCTGTGACTTATCTTGACTAAGGCATTTTCTAGCCTGTTCACACAGCACACACAAGCCGGAAACAACCCGAGGAGGAGCCATCAGCTTGGCCAACCGCCCGGGGACAATGGCCCATTGGATTTCTCCCCTCATCATGAGAAACCTAAACTGCATCTGGTCTCCCAAGCAGAACATGACAAAGAGCCAGCCCTAGGCCAGGAATCCTGCTCTGACCCTGAGCATAGACTTCTCTTTCCGTGAGGGCACAAGGCAACGAGTAGCCGGTGGCGGCGGCCTGTAGAACTCAAATGCAGTCGATAGGACCACCAACGGTTCACGCTTCCTTTCCTAGCCGCGTGCTCGTCCGTGGCAGGGGACAGAAGTCCTGGCTCGACCAAGGAACCCAGAGACGGCACGCTGTCCCTAGCCTTCCCACCTGGATTGGCATCCCAGGCTCCTTTCCCAATGGCTCTTCTCCCCATGAGACGGCCACAACCCTCCACTCGAACAACGTGGCTGTACACACACACGGCAGCAAACGCAACCTCAACCTCTCCCTACTTTCCTTTTGGGAGCCACGTGCTGGACCTCAGTTCCGATGAGGAGACGGTAGGGTTTTCTCACTCATTTTGTTCAGATTTCCAAGGAATGCATTTGTGGGGGTCATCATCGATCCAAGCACATGCTCAAACGCCGGACATGCAAAGTTGCAGATTCCACCAAGGGACGGCCAGTGAGCTGAATCATGTCAGCGTACAGAAGCGGCCAGATCTGAGCCATGGGGCAGGAAATGCAGCCAGTTCTCAGGTCATCGAAGCTCATGTTCCCCAGGAAAAAGACAGAAGATGAGGCTGTAGCACCGGTTTTCAGTTCCCGTGGCCAAACCTCTAGGTTTTAGCAAAGAAGTGCCACTTACCGCAACAAGGTTTAAACCAGGATCCTCATGGAATGTGCGCCAACACCCCTGCGAGACTCCTCCTCCTCCCTTCACCAGGTATTATGGATGATACGGATGGCCCCAGGCTGCTCTGCTGCTGGGAGTCCGGCCCTGGCAGTCCACCTGGCTCGGGCTGAGAGAACACACGCGTGCCTGAGGATGGTGCACGGGCGCACCGAGGGAAAGGGCGATACCATCTAGTGATGCGTGCTCTATATCCCCTCAACATTTCATTTGCTGCCCATCGTGCCTGGGTGTCCGCACGTAAATGTGAAAGCAATGTGGCGTAGACGCCTTCACGGCGTGCCGCCATCAGGACAAAGAGCCCCGCTGTCCAACAACACCCTGGCCTCGGGCCCTGCAATTCCTCTCCTGAGCACTCTCCCCTCCATCACAGCTAAAGGATGTCTTCCGGAAACCCTGAGACACGCTCAGGGCAACTGTGCCTCCTCAGACTAAGAGCCAGTGACCTTTGGGGAACACACCAACTCTAAGCACACATGGCTCCACACAGTGGACGCGCCCGGAAGATCAAGAGATCTTCCACAAGGGAAGGGCACACGGCCGAATATGACGGCCTCCACCAAAAGCGGCTCATAGGGACCCACGACAAAGGGCACGTGAGGAACACCTGGGCTAATCAAGGCAGACTCACCAGCAGGCATACTTCCTGGCCTGCTGTTAGGACAGACGACCTACCCTTGTCGTACACACAAAGGTAATGGCATGGGAACCATTACGATGCCCAACGTGGCGGGGCAAACTGTTGCAGCAATTGGGTCTCTTGCAGTGCTGCCTGGCACTTTCACACTCTGGGTCCGTCAGTGACGTGACCTCGGTGAAACCGTGAGGCCCAGGTCCTCTAGAAGCAACGTGTTACCTACAGCCGCGCAACAAGAGAACCCGGCCAACAGCCTAGACACCTGAACCGGTATGACTTCTCTGGACTGTGGCCAGGCACGCCGTACACCACAGTCTCAAAGCACCAGCGGGTGGCAGGAGAAAAGATCCCCGCACCACACATCCTCTCGGGCCCGGAAACCTGTAGCCTTTCCTTGGCAGCCGACTCCCTTTCCGCGTGGTTTTGCCCAATGACCTCCGGGAAGGTCTGCAATCCTCAGGGACTGCTAGGTGGGCTGGGTGTAGTACCGATGCAGGGCTGTACTGAGGAACACCTTCACATCTTCAACACAGGGAGAACGTGGACAGACAGGGACAAAACACCCCACGGCCTCCAAATCAGCCCCCATGAGAAGACACCATACTGTGCCACGAAGGCAACCATTCCCTGGCACAGGGACCCGCCATGAAGTAAATTGACCAAGGAGGGGAAACAAGCGAGACACGCCACAGATGTGCTCCCGTGTTCCCTCTCTACACTTGCCTCCAAATGTCCCTGAGGGAATACCAAAAGTGTTCCCGGAAGCCTATGACCACCATCGATCTATCCACCCACCAGTAAACCTGTGGGATTAGCCAGCCATCTCTCGTGTCTTCTTCATTCGCCTTGCCCTCCTCTCTCCACCGGGATCCCAACGTGTCAGGGAAAGATGCCAGAGCCACCCCTCACCAAAGAAGCTTGCTGTGACTTATCTTCACTAAGGCATTTTCTAGCCCTTTCACACAGCACACACAAGCCAGACACAACCCGAGGAGGAGCCCTTAGCTTGGCCAACCTCCCGGTGGCAATGGCCCATTGGATTTCTCCCCTTATCAGGAGAAACCTAAACTGCATCTGGTCTCCCAAGCAGAACATGGCAAAGAAGCCTGCCCTAGGCCAGGAATCCTGCTCTGACCCTGAGCCTACAGACTTCCGTTTCTTTGCGGGCACAAGGCAACGAGTAGCCGGTGGCGGAGGCCTGTAGAACTCAAGGGCAGGCGACCGGACCACCAAGGGCTCACGCTTCCTCTCCTACCCGAATGCTGAACCGTGGCAGGGGACAGCAGTCCCGGCTAGACCAAGGAACCCACAGACGGCACGCTCTCCCTAGCCTTCCCTCCTGGATTGGCATCCCAGGCTCCTTTCCCAATGCCTCTTCTCCCCATCAGACGGCCACAAGCCTCAACTTAAACAGCGTGGCTGTGGACACCCACGGGAGCAAATGCAACGCGAACCTCTCCCTACTTTCCTTTTGGGAGCCACGTGTTGGACCTCAGTTCCAAGGAGGAGACGGCAGGGATTTCTCACTCATTTTGTTCAGATTTCCAAGGAATGCATTTGTGGAAGTCATCGTCGAGCCAAGCACATGCTCAAACGCTGGACATGCAAACTTGCAGATTCCACCACGGTACGGACAGCGAGCTGAATCACGTCAGCATACGGCAGTGAACAAAGCAAAGCCATTGGGGAAGGAAATGCAGCCAGTTCTCAGGGCATCGAAGCTCGGGTTCCCATGGAAAAGGCCAGAAGGTGAGGGTGTAGCCCCGTTGCACATGTTCCCTTGGTCAAACCTCTAGGTTTTAGGAAAGAGGTGCTACTTACCGCAACAAGGGTTAAACCAGGATCCTCATGGAATGCGGGCCAACACCCCTGTGAGGCTCCTCCTCCTCACTTCACCGGGTGTCAGGGATTATACAGATGGTCCCAGGTTGATCTGCTGCTGGAATTCCTTTCTTGGCATTCCACCTGGCTCGGGGTGAGAGAACACATGCGTCCTATAGGAGGGTGCACGGGTGCACCGAGCGAAAGGGCGATGTCCCTCAGTGATGCGTGCTCTGTCTCCCCTCGACATGTAATTTGCTGCAGATCTTGCCTGTGGGTCCGCAGGGAAACGTGAAAGCAACATAGAGCTGACGCCTTCAGAGGGTGCGGCCATCAGGACATAGAGCACCGCTGTCCAAAATCCCCCTGGTCTCGGGCACTGCAATTCCACTCCTGAGTGCTCTCCCATCCACCACAGCAGAAGGATGTCTTCCTAAACCCCTGAGACACCCTCTGGGCAACTGTGGCCCCTCAGACTAAGAGCCGGTGCCATCTAGGGGAACACGCCCGCCCTTGGCACATATTCTTCCACACAAGTGCCACGCTCTTACGGGGAAGAGATCTTCCACAAGGGAAGGGGCCTTGGCCGAATATGACGGCCTTCATCAAAAGCAGCTCGAAGGGAACCGTGACAAAGGGCACGTGAGGAACACCTGGACTGATCAAGGGAGACTCACCAGTAGGCACACTTCCTGAGCTGCTGCCAAGACAGATGACCTACCCTTGGTTCACACACAGAGGTAATGACATGGGAAACATTCTGAAGCCCAACGTGGTGGGGAAACCCTTGCAACCAAATGGCATGGGAGCCATTCCAATGCCCATTGTGGCGGAGAACACCATTGCACCAATGGGGTCAACTGCAGTGGTACCTGGCACATTCACACTCCGGGCCCGTCAGTGACGTGACCTCGGAGAAACAGTGAGGCCCGGGTCTTCTAGAAGCAATGTGTGACCCACAGCCATGCAATTAAGAGAACCCAGCCAACAGCCTAGACACCTGAACCGCTATGACTCGTCTGGCCTGTGGCCAGGCACACCGGATACCACAGTCTGGATGCACCAGCGCGTGGCAGTGAAAATGACCCCCGCACCACACACCCTCACCCGCCTTTAAATCTATAGCCTTTCCTTGGCAGCCGACTCCCTTTTTTCCGCATGGTTGTGCCCAGTGACCTCCGGGAGGAGCTGCAAACCTCAGGGAACGCTATGTGGGCCAGGTTTAGTAAAGATGTTGGGCTGGACTCAGGAACACCCTCACACCTTCAACACAGGGGGAACGTGGACAGACAGGGACAAAACACCCCACGACCTCCAAATCAGCCCCCATGAGAAGACACCATACTGTGCCACAAAGGCAACCATTCACTAGCATAGGGACCCGCCATGAAGTAAATCGACCAAGGAGGGGAGAAAGGCGGGACAGTCCACAGAAGTTCTCCCGTGTTCCCTCTCTACACGTGCCTCCAAATGCTCCTGAGGGGATATCAAAAGTGTTCCTGGAAGCCTATGGCCTCTGTCAATCTGTCCACCCACAAGTAGACATGTGGGCTTAGCCAGCCATTTCATGTGTCTTTATAGGTAGCCTTGCCCTTCCCTCTCCACCGGGATCCCAACGTGTCATGGAAAGATGCCAGAGCCACCCCTCACCAAAGAAGCTTGCTGTGACTTATCTTGACTAAGGCATTTTCTAGCCTGTTCACACAGCACACACAAGCCGGAAACAACCCGAGGAGGAGCCATCAGCTTGGCCAACCGCCCGGGGACAATGGCCCATTGGATTTCTCCCCTCATCATGAGAAACCTAAACTGCATCTGGTCTCCCAAGCAGAACATGACAAAGAGCCAGCCCTAGGCCAGGAATCCTGCTCTGACCCTGAGCATAGACTTCTCTTTCCGTGAGGGCACAAGGCAACGAGTAGCCGGTGGCGGCGGCCTGTAGAACTCAAATGCAGTCGATAGGACCACCAACGGTTCACGCTTCCTTTCCTAGCCGCGTGCTCGTCCGTGGCAGGGGACAGAAGTCCTGGCTCGACCAAGGAACCCAGAGACGGCACGCTGTCCCTAGCCTTCCCACCTGGATTGGCATCCCAGGCTCCTTTCCCAATGGCTCTTCTCCCCATGAGACGGCCACAACCCTCCACTCGAACAACGTGGCTGTACACACACACGGCAGCAAACGCAACCTCAACCTCTCCCTACTTTCCTTTTGGGAGCCACGTGCTGGACCTCAGTTCCGATGAGGAGACGGTAGGGTTTTCTCACTCATTTTGTTCAGATTTCCAAGGAATGCATTTGTGGGGGTCATCATCGATCCAAGCACATGCTCAAACGCCGGACATGCAAAGTTGCAGATTCCACCAAGGGACGGCCAGTGAGCTGAATCATGTCAGCATACAGAAGCGGCCAGATCTGAGCCATGGGGCAGGAAATGCAGCCAGTTCTCAGGTCATCGAAGCTCATGTTCCCCAGGAAAAAGACAGAAGATGAGGCTGTAGCACCGGTTTTCAGTTCCCGTGGCCAAACCTCTAGGTTTTAGCAAAGAAGTGCCACTTACCGCAACAAGGTTTAAACCAGGATCCTCATGGAATGTGCGCCAACACCCCTGCGAGACTCCTCCTCCTCCCTTCACCAGGTATTATGGATGATACGGATGGCCCCAGGCTGCTCTGCTGCTGGGAGTCCGGCCCTGGCAGTCCACCTGGCTCGGGCTGAGAGAACACACGCGTGCCTGAGGATGGTGCACGGGCGCACCGAGGGAAAGGGCGATACCATCTAGTGATGCGTGCTCTATATCCCCTCAACATTTCATTTGCTGCCCATCGTGCCTGGGTGTCCGCACGTAAATGTGAAAGCAATGTGGCGTAGACGCCTTCACGGCGTGCCGCCATCAGGACAAAGAGCCCCGCTGTCCAACAACACCCTGGCCTCGGGCCCTGCAATTCCTCTCCTGAGCACTCTCCCCTCCATCACAGCTAAAGGATGTCTTCCGGAAACCCTGAGACACGCTCAGGGCAACTGTGCCTCCTCAGACTAAGAGCCAGTGACCTTTGGGGAACACACCAACTCTAAGCACACATGGCTCCACACAGTGGACGCGCCCGGAAGATCAAGAGATCTTCCACAAGGGAAGGGCACACGGCCGAATATGACGGCCTCCACCAAAAGCGGCTCATAGGGACCCACGACAAAGGGCACGTGAGGAACACCTGGGCTAATCAAGGCAGACTCACCAGCAGGCATACTTCCTGGCCTGCTGTTAGGACAGACGACCTACCCTTGTCGTACACACAAAGGTAATGGCATGGGAACCATTACGATGCCCAACGTGGCGGGGCAAACTGTTGCAGCAATTGGGTCTCTTGCAGTGCTGCCTGGCACTTTCACACTCTGGGTCCGTCAGTGACGTGACCTCGGTGAAACCGTGAGGCCCAGGTCCTCTAGAAGCAACGTGTTACCTACAGCCGCGCAACAAGAGAACCCGGCCAACAGCCTAGACACCTGAACCGGTATGACTTCTCTGGACTGTGGCCAGGCACGCCGTACACCACAGTCTCAAAGCACCAGCGGGTGGCAGGAGAAAAGATCCCCGCACCACACATCCTCTCGGGCCCGGAAACCTGTAGCCTTTCCTTGGCAGCCGACTCCCTTTCCGCGTGGTTTTGCCCAATGACCTCCGGGAAGGTCTGCAATCCTCAGGGACTGCTAGGTGGGCTGGGTGTAGTACCGATGCAGGGCTGTACTGAGGAACACCTTCACATCTTCAACACAGGGAGAACGTGGACAGACAGGGACAAAACACCCCACGGCCTCCAAATCAGCCCCCATGAGAAGACACCATACTGTGCCACGAAGGCAACCATTCCCTGGCACAGGGACCCGCCATGAAGTAAATTGACCAAGGAGGGGAAACAAGCGAGACACGCCACAGATGTGCTCCCGTGTTCCCTCTCTACACTTGCCTCCAAATGTCCCTGAGGGAATACCAAAAGTGTTCCCGGAAGCCTATGACCACCATCGATCTATCCACCCACCAGTAAACCTGTGGGATTAGCCAGCCATCTCTCGTGTCTTCTTCATTCGCCTTGCCCTCCTCTCTCCACCGGGATCCCAACGTGTCAGGGAAAGATGCCAGAGCCACCCCTCACCAAAGAAGCTTGCTGTGACTTATCTTCACTAAGGCATTTTCTAGCCCTTTCACACAGCACACACAAGCCAGACACAACCCGAGGAGGAGCCCTTAGCTTGGCCAACCTCCCGGTGGCAATGGCCCATTGGATTTCTCCCCTTATCAGGAGAAACCTAAACTGCATCTGGTCTCCCAAGCAGAACATGGCAAAGAAGCCTGCCCTAGGCCAGGAATCCTGCTCTGACCCTGAGCCTACAGACTTCCGTTTCTTTGCGGGCACAAGGCAACGAGTAGCCGGTGGCGGAGGCCTGTAGAACTCAAGGGCAGGCGACCGGACCACCAAGGGCTCACGCTTCCTCTCCTACCCGAATGCTGAACCGTGCAGGGGACAGCAGTCCTGGCTAGAACCAAGGAACCCACAGACGGCACGCTCTCCCTAGCCTTCCCTCCTGGATTGGCATCCCAGGCTCCTTTCCCAATGCCTCTTCTCCCCATCAGACGGCCACAAGCCTCAACTTAAACAGCGTGGCTGTGGACACCCACGGGAGCAAATGCAACGCGAACCTCTCCCTACTTTCCTTTTGGGAGCCACGTGTTGGACCTCAGTTCCAAGGAGGAGACGGCAGGGATTTCTCACTCATTTTGTTCAGATTTCCAAGGAATGCATTTGTGGAAGTCATCGTCGAGCCAAGCACATGCTCAAACGCTGGACATGCAAACTTGCAGATTCCACCACGGTACGGACAGCGAGCTGGAATCCACGTCAGCATACGGGCAGTGAACAAAGCAAAGCCATTGGGGAAGGAAATGCAGCCAGTTCTCAGGTCATCGAAGCTCGGGTTCCCATGGAAAAGGCCAGAAGGTGAGGGTGTAGCCCCGTTGCACATGTTCCCTTGGTCAAACCTCTAGGTTTTAGGAAAGAGGTGCCTACTTACCGCAACAAGGGTTAAACCAGGATCCTCATGGAATGCGGGCCAAACACCCCTGTGAGGACTCCTCCTCCTCACTTCACCGGGTGTCAGGGATTATACAGATGGTCCCAGGTTGATCTGCTGCTGGAATTCCTTTCTTGGCATTCCACCTGGCTCGGGGTAGAGAACACATGCGTCCTATAGGAGGGTGCACGGGTGCACCGAGCGAAAGGGCGATGTCCCTCAGTGATGCGTGCTCTGTCTCCCCTCGACAGGTAATTTGCTGCAGATCTTGCCTGTGGGTCCGCAGGGAAACGTGAAAGCAACATAGAGCTGACGCCTTCAGAGGGTGCGGCCATCAGGACATAGAGCACCGCTGTCCAAAATCCCCTGGTCATCGGGCACTGCAATTCCACTCCTGAGTGCTCTCCCATCCACACAGCAGAAGGCTGGTCTTCCTAACCCCTGAGACACCCTCTGGGCAACTGTGGCCCCTCAGACTAAGAGCTCGTGCCATCTAGGGGAACACGCCCGCCCTTGGCACATATTCTTCCACAACAAGTGCTCACGCTCTTACGGGGAAGAGATCTTCCACAAGGGAAGGGGCCTTGGCCGAATATGACGGCCTTCATCAAAAGCAGCTCGAAGGGAACCGTGACAAAGGGCACGTGAGGAACACCTGGACTGATCAAGGGAGACTCACCAGTAGGCACACTTCCTGAGCTGCTGCCAAGACAGATGACCTACCCTTGGTTCACACACAGAGGTAATGACATGGGAAACATTCTGAAGCCCAACGTGGTGGGGAAACCCTTGCAACCAAATGGCATGGAGCCATTCCAATGCCCATTGTGGGCGGAGAACACCATTGCACAATGGGGTCAACTGCAGTGGTACCTGGCACATTCACACTCCGGGCCCGTCAGTGACGTGACCTCGGAGAAACAGTGAGGCCCGGGTCTTCTAGAAGCAATGTGTGACCCACAGCCATGCAATTAAGAGAACCCAGCCAACAGCCTAGACACCTGAACCGCTATGACTCGTCTGGCCTGTGGCCAGGCACACCCGGATACCACAGTCTGGATGCAACCAGCGCGTGGCAGTGAAAATGACCCCCGCACCCACACACCCTCACCCGCCTTTAAATCTATAGCCTTTCCTTGGCAGCCGAACTCCCTTTTTTCCGCATGGTTGTGCCCAGTGACCTCCGGGAGGAGCTGCAAACCTCAGGGAACGCTATGTGGGCCAGGTTAGTAAAGATGTTGGGCTGGACTCAGGAACAACCCTCACACCTTCAACACAGGGGGAACGTGGACAGACAGGGACAAAACACCCCACGACCTCCAAATCAGCCCCATGAGAAGACACCATACTGTGCCACAAAGGCAACCATTCACTAGCATAGGGACCCGCCATGAAGTAAATCGACCAAGGAGGGGAGAAAGGCGGGACAGTTCCCACAGAAGTTCTCCCCGTGTTCCCTCTCTACACGTGCCTCCAAATGCTCCTGAGGGGATATCAAAAGTGTTCCTGGAAGCCTATGGCCTCTGTCAATCTGTCCACCCACAAGTAGACATGTGGGCTTAGCCAGCCATTTCATGTGTCTTTATAGGTAGCCTTGCCCTTCCCTCTCCACCGGGATCCCAACGTGTCATGGAAAGATGCCAGAGCCCACCCCTCACCAAAGAAGCTTGCTGTGACTTATCTTGACTAAGGCATTTTCTAGCCTGTTCACACAGCACACACAAGCCGGAAACAACCCGAGGAGGAAGCCATCAGCTTGGCCAACCCGCCCGGGGACAATGGCCCATTGGATTTCTCCCCTCATCATGAGAAACCTAAACTGCATCTGGTCTCCCAAGCAGAACATGACAAAGAGCCAGCCCTAGGCCAGGAATCCTGCTCTGACCCTGAGCATAGACTTCTCTTTCCGTGAGGGCACAAGGCAACGAGTAGCCGGTGGCGGCGGCCTGTAGAACTCAAATGCAGTCGATAGGACCACCAACGGTTTCAACGCTTCCTTTCCTAGCCGCGTGCTCGTCCGTGGCAGGGGACAGAAGTCCTGGCTCGACCAAGGAACCCAGAGACGGCACGCTGTCCCTAGCCTTCCCACCTGGATTGGCATCCCAGGCTCCTTTCCCAATGGCTCTTCTCCCCATGAGGACGGCCACAACCCTCCACTCGAACAACGTGGCTGTACACACACAGCGGCAGCAAACGCAACCTCACCTCTCCCTACTTTCCTTTGGGAGCCACGTGCTGGACCTCAGTTCCGATGAGGAGAACGGTAGGGTTTTCTCACTCATTTGTTCAGATTTCAAGGAATGCATTTGGTGGGGTCATCATCGATCCAAGCACATGCTCAAACGCCGGACATGCAAAGTTGCAGATTCCACAAGGGACGGCCAGTGAGCTGAATCATGTCAGCATACAGAAGCGGCCAGATCTGAGCCATGGGGCAGGAAATGCAGCCAGTTCTCAGGTCATCGAAGCTCATGTTCCCCAGGAAAAAGACAGAAGATGAGGCTGTAGCACCGGTTTTCAGTTCCCGTGGCCAAACCTCTAGGTTTTAGCAAAGAAGTGCCACTTAACGCAACAAGGTTTAAACCAGGATCCTCATGAATGTGCGCCAACACCCCTGCGAGACTCCTCCTCCTCCCTTCACCAGTATTATGGATGATACGGATGGCCCCAGGCTGCTCTGCTGCTGGGAGTCCGCCCTGGCAGTCCACCTGGCTCGGGCTGAGAGAACACACGCGTGCCTGAGGATGGTGCACGGCGCACCGAGGGAAAGGGCGATACCATCTAGTGATGGCGTGCTCTATATCCCCTCAACATTTCATTTGCTGCCCATCGTGCCTGGGTGGTCCGCACGTAATGTGAAAGCAAGGTGGCGTAGACGCCTTCACGGCGTGCCGCCATCAGGGACAAGAGCCCCGCTGTCCAACAACACCCTGGCCTCGGGCCCCTGCAATTCCTCTCCTGAGCACTCTCCCCTCCATCACAGCTAAAGGATGTCTTCCGGAAACCCTGAGACACGCTCAGGGCAACTGTGCCTCCTCAGACTAAGAGCCAGTGACCTTTGGGGAACACACCAACTCTAAGCACACATGGCTCCACACAGTGGACGCGCCCGGAAGATCAAGAGATCTTCCACAAGGGAAAGGGCACACGGGCCGAATATGGACGGCCTCCACCAAAAGCGGCTCATAGGGACCCCACGACAAAGGGCACGTGAGGAACACCTGGGCTAATCAAGGCAGACTCACCAGCAGGCATACTTCCTGGCCTGCTGTTAGGACAGACGACCTACCCTTGTCGTACACACAAAGGTAATGGCATGGGAACCATTACGATGCCCAACGTGGCGGGGCGAAAACTGTTGCAGCAATTGGGTTCTCTTGCAGTGCTGCCTGGCACTTTCACACTCTGGGTCCGTCAGTGACTGGACCTCGGTGAAACCGTGAGGCCCAGGTCCTCTAGAAGCAACGTGTTACCTACAGCCGCGCAACAAGAGAACCCGAGCCAACAGCCTAGACACCTGAACCGGTATGACTTCTCTGGACTGTGGCCAGGCACGCCGTACACCACAGTCTCAAAGCACCAGCGGGTGGCAGGAGAAAGATCCCCGCACCACAACATCCTCTCGGGCCCGGAAACCTGTAGCCTTTCCTTGGGCAGCCGACTATCCCCTTTCCGCGTGGTTTTGCCCAATGACCTCCGGGAAGGTCTGCAATCCTCAGGGACTGCTAGGTGGGCTGGGTGTAGTACCGATGCCAGGGCTGTACTGAGGAACACCTTCCACATCTTCAACACAGGGAGAACGTGGACAGACAGGGACAAAACACCCACGCCTCCAAATCACCCCCATGAGAGACACCATACTGTGCCACGAAGGCAAACCATTCCCTGGCACAGGGACCCGCCATGAAGTAAATTGACCAAGGAGGGGAAACAAGCGAGAACACGCCACAGATGTGCTCCCGTGTTCCCGTCTCTACACTTGCCTCCAAATGTCCCTGAGGGAATACCAAAAAGTGTTCCCGGAAGCCTATGACCACCATCGATCTATCCACCCACCAGTAACCTGTGGGATTAGCCAGCCATCTCTCGTGTCTTCTTCATTCGCCTTGCCTCACTCCTCTCCACCGGGGATCCCAACGTGTCAGGGAAAGATGCCAGAGCCACCCCTCACAAAGAAGCTTGCTGTGACTTATCTTCACTAAGGGCATTTTCTAGCCCTTTCACACAGCACCACCACAAGCCAGACCAACCCGAGGAGGAGCCCTTAGCTTGGCCAAACCTCCCGGTGGCAATGGCCCATTGGATTTCTCCCCTTATCAGGAGAAACCTAAACTGCATCTGGTCTCCCAAGCAGAACATGGCAAAGAAGCCTGCCCTAGGCCAGGAATCCTGCTCTGACCCTGAGCCTACAGACTTCCGTTTCTTTGCGGGCACAAGGCAACGAGTAGCCGGTGGCGGAGGCCTGTAGAACTCAAGGGCAGGCGACCGGACCACCAAGGGCTCACGCTTCCTCTCCTACCCGAATGCTGAACCGTGGCAGGGGACAGCAGTCCTGGCTAGACCAAGGAAACCCACAGACGGCACGCTCTCCCTAGCCTTCCCTCCTGGATTGGCATCCCAGGCTCCTTTCCCAATGCCTCTTCTCCCCATCAGACGGCCACAAGCCTCAACTTAAACAGCGTGGCTGTGGACACCCACGGGAGCAAATGCAACGCGAACCTCTCCCTACTTTCCTTTTGGGAGCCACGTGTTGGACCTCAGTTCCAAGGAGGAGACGGCAGGGATTTCTCACTCATTTTGTTCAGATTTCCAAGGAATGCATTTGTGGAAGTCATCGTCGAGCCAAGCACATGCTCAAACGCTGGACATGCAAACTTGCAGATTCCACCACGGTACGGACAGCGAGCTGAATCACGTCAGCATACGGCAGTGAACAAAGCAAAGCCATTGGGGAAGGAAATGCAGCCAGTTCTCAGGGCATCGAAGCTCGGGTTCCCATGGAAAAGGCCAGAAGGTGAGGGTGTAGCCCCGTTGCACATGTTCCCTTGGTCAAACCTCTAGGTTTTAGGAAAGAGGTGCTACTTACCGCAACAAGGGTTAAACCAGGATCCTCATGGAATGCGGGCCAACACCCCTGTGAGGCTCCTCCTCCTCACTTCACCGGGTGTCAGGGATTATACAGATGGTCCCAGGTTGATCTGCTGCTGGAATTCCTTTCTTGGCATTCCACCTGGCTCGGGGTGAGAGAACACATGCGTCCTATAGGAGGGTGCACGGGTGCACCGAGCGAAAGGGCGATGTCCCTCAGTGATGCGTGCTCTGTCTCCCCTCGACATGTAATTTGCTGCAGATCTTGCCTGTGGGTCCGCAGGGAAACGTGAAAGCAACATAGAGCTGACGCCTTCAGAGGGTGCGGCCATCAGGACATAGAGCACCGCTGTCCAAAATCCCCCTGGTCTCGGGCACTGCAATTCCACTCCTGAGTGCTCTCCCATCCACCACAGCAGAAGGATGTCTTCCTAAACCCCTGAGACACCCTCTGGGCAACTGTGGCCCCTCAGACTAAGAGCCGGTGCCATCTAGGGGAACACGCCCGCCCTTGGCACATATTCTTCCACACAAGTGCCACGCTCTTACGGGGAAGAGATCTTCCACAAGGGAAGGGGCCTTGGCCGAATATGACGGCCTTCATCAAAAGCAGCTCGAAGGGAACCGTGACAAAGGGCACGTGAGGAACACCTGGACTGATCAAGGGAGACTCACCAGTAGGCACACTTCCTGAGCTGCTGCCAAGACAGATGACCTACCCTTGGTTCACACACAGAGGTAATGACATGGGAAACATTCTGAAGCCCAACGTGGTGGGGAAACCCTTGCAACCAAATGGCATGGGAGCCATTCCAATGCCCATTGTGGCGGAGAACACCATTGCACCAATGGGGTCAACTGCAGTGGTACCTGGCACATTCACACTCCGGGCCCGTCAGTGACGTGACCTCGGAGAAACAGTGAGGCCCGGGTCTTCTAGAAGCAATGTGTGACCCACAGCCATGCAATTAAGAGAACCCAGCCAACAGCCTAGACACCTGAACCGCTATGACTCGTCTGGCCTGTGGCCAGGCACACCGGATACCACAGTCTGGATGCACCAGCGCGTGGCAGTGAAAATGACCCCCGCACCACACACCCTCACCCGCCTTTAAATCTATAGCCTTTCCTTGGCAGCCGACTCCCTTTTTTCCGCATGGTTGTGCCCAGTGACCTCCGGGAGGAGCTGCAAACCTCAGGGAACGCTATGTGGGCCAGGTTTAGTAAAGATGTTGGGCTGGACTCAGGAACACCCTCACACCTTCAACACAGGGGGAACGTGGACAGACAGGGACAAAACACCCCACGACCTCCAAATCAGCCCCCATGAGAAGACACCATACTGTGCCACAAAGGCAACCATTCACTAGCATAGGGACCCGCCATGAAGTAAATCGACCAAGGAGGGGAGAAAGGCGGGACAGTCCACAGAAGTTCTCCCGTGTTCCCTCTCTACACGTGCCTCCAAATGCTCCTGAGGGGATATCAAAAGTGTTCCTGGAAGCCTATGGCCTCTGTCAATCTGTCCACCCACAAGTAGACATGTGGGCTTAGCCAGCCATTTCATGTGTCTTTATAGGTAGCCTTGCCCTTCCCTCTCCACCGGGATCCCAACGTGTCATGGAAAGATGCCAGAGCCACCCCTCACCAAAGAAGCTTGCTGTGACTTATCTTGACTAAGGCATTTTCTAGCCTGTTCACACAGCACACACAAGCCGGAAACAACCCGAGGAGGAGCCATCAGCTTGGCCAACCGCCCGGGGACAATGGCCCATTGGATTTCTCCCCTCATCATGAGAAACCTAAACTGCATCTGGTCTCCCAAGCAGAACATGACAAAGAGCCAGCCCTAGGCCAGGAATCCTGCTCTGACCCTGAGCATAGACTTCTCTTTCCGTGAGGGCACAAGGCAACGAGTAGCCGGTGGCGGCGGCCTGTAGAACTCAAATGCAGTCGATAGGACCACCAACGGTTCACGCTTCCTTTCCTAGCCGCGTGCTCGTCCGTGGCAGGGGACAGAAGTCCTGGCTCGACCAAGGAACCCAGAGACGGCACGCTGTCCCTAGCCTTCCCACCTGGATTGGCATCCCAGGCTCCTTTCCCAATGGCTCTTCTCCCCATGAGACGGCCACAACCCTCCACTCGAACAACGTGGCTGTACACACACACGGCAGCAAACGCAACCTCAACCTCTCCCTACTTTCCTTTTGGGAGCCACGTGCTGGACCTCAGTTCCGATGAGGAGACGGTAGGGTTTTCTCACTCATTTTGTTCAGATTTCCAAGGAATGCATTTGTGGGGGTCATCATCGATCCAAGCACATGCTCAAACGCCGGACATGCAAAGTTGCAGATTCCACCAAGGGACGGCCAGTGAGCTGAATCATGTCAGCATACAGAAGCGGCCAGATCTGAGCCATGGGGCAGGAAATGCAGCCAGTTCTCAGGTCATCGAAGCTCATGTTCCCCAGGAAAAAGACAGAAGATGAGGCTGTAGCACCGGTTTTCAGTTCCCGTGGCCAAACCTCTAGGTTTTAGCAAAGAAGTGCCACTTACCGCAACAAGGTTTAAACCAGGATCCTCATGGAATGTGCGCCAACACCCCTGCGAGACTCCTCCTCCTCCCTTCACCAGGTATTATGGATGATACGGATGGCCCCAGGCTGCTCTGCTGCTGGGAGTCCGGCCCTGGCAGTCCACCTGGCTCGGGCTGAGAGAACACACGCGTGCCTGAGGATGGTGCACGGGCGCACCGAGGGAAAGGGCGATACCATCTAGTGATGCGTGCTCTATATCCCCTCAACATTTCATTTGCTGCCCATCGTGCCTGGGTGTCCGCACGTAAATGTGAAAGCAATGTGGCGTAGACGCCTTCACGGCGTGCCGCCATCAGGACAAAGAGCCCCGCTGTCCAACAACACCCTGGCCTCGGGCCCTGCAATTCCTCTCCTGAGCACTCTCCCCTCCATCACAGCTAAAGGATGTCTTCCGGAAACCCTGAGACACGCTCAGGGCAACTGTGCCTCCTCAGACTAAGAGCCAGTGACCTTTGGGGAACACACCAACTCTAAGCACACATGGCTCCACACAGTGGACGCGCCCGGAAGATCAAGAGATCTTCCACAAGGGAAGGGCACACGGCCGAATATGACGGCCTCCACCAAAAGCGGCTCATAGGGACCCACGACAAAGGGCACGTGAGGAACACCTGGGCTAATCAAGGCAGACTCACCAGCAGGCATACTTCCTGGCCTGCTGTTAGGACAGACGACCTACCCTTGTCGTACACACAAAGGTAATGGCATGGGAACCATTACGATGCCCAACGTGGCGGGGCAAACTGTTGCAGCAATTGGGTCTCTTGCAGTGCTGCCTGGCACTTTCACACTCTGGGTCCGTCAGTGACGTGACCTCGGTGAAACCGTGAGGCCCAGGTCCTCTAGAAGCAACGTGTTACCTACAGCCGCGCAACAAGAGAACCCGGCCAACAGCCTAGACACCTGAACCGGTATGACTTCTCTGGACTGTGGCCAGGCACGCCGTACACCACAGTCTCAAAGCACCAGCGGGTGGCAGGAGAAAAGATCCCCGCACCACACATCCTCTCGGGCCCGGAAACCTGTAGCCTTTCCTTGGCAGCCGACTCCCTTTCCGCGTGGTTTTGCCCAATGACCTCCGGGAAGGTCTGCAATCCTCAGGGACTGCTAGGTGGGCTGGGTGTAGTACCGATGCAGGGCTGTACTGAGGAACACCTTCACATCTTCAACACAGGGAGAACGTGGACAGACAGGGACAAAACACCCCACGGCCTCCAAATCAGCCCCCATGAGAAGACACCATACTGTGCCACGAAGGCAACCATTCCCTGGCACAGGGACCCGCCATGAAGTAAATTGACCAAGGAGGGGAAACAAGCGAGACACGCCACAGATGTGCTCCCGTGTTCCCTCTCTACACTTGCCTCCAAATGTCCCTGAGGGAATACCAAAAGTGTTCCCGGAAGCCTATGACCACCATCGATCTATCCACCCACCAGTAAACCTGTGGGATTAGCCAGCCATCTCTCGTGTCTTCTTCATTCGCCTTGCCCTCCTCTCTCCACCGGGATCCCAACGTGTCAGGGAAAGATGCCAGAGCCACCCCTCACCAAAGAAGCTTGCTGTGACTTATCTTCACTAAGGCATTTTCTAGCCCTTTCACACAGCACACACAAGCCAGACACAACCCGAGGAGGAGCCCTTAGCTTGGCCAACCTCCCGGTGGCAATGGCCCATTGGATTTCTCCCCTTATCAGGAGAAACCTAAACTGCATCTGGTCTCCCAAGCAGAACATGGCAAAGAAGCCTGCCCTAGGCCAGGAATCCTGCTCTGACCCTGAGCCTACAGACTTCCGTTTCTTTGCGGGCACAAGGCAACGAGTAGCCGGTGGCGGAGGCCTGTAGAACTCAAGGGCAGGCGACCGGACCACCAAGGGCTCACGCTTCCTCTCCTACCCGAATGCTGAACCGTGGCAGGGGACAGCAGTCCTGGCTAGACCAAGGAACCCACAGACGGCACGCTCTCCCTAGCCTTCCCTCCTGGATTGGCATCCCAGGCTCCTTTCCCAATGCCTCTTCTCCCCATCAGACGGCCACAAGCCTCAACTTAAACAGCGTGGCTGTGGACACCCACGGGAGCAAATGCAACGCGAACCTCTCCCTACTTTCCTTTTGGGAGCCACGTGTTGGACCTCAGTTCCAAGGAGGAGACGGCAGGGATTTCTCACTCATTTTGTTCAGATTTCCAAGGAATGCATTTGTGGAAGTCATCGTCGAGCCAAGCACATGCTCAAACGCTGGACATGCAAACTTGCAGATTCCACCACGGTACGGACAGCGAGCTGAATCACGTCAGCATACGGCAGTGAACAAAGCAAAGCCATTGGGGAAGGAAATGCAGCCAGTTCTCAGGGCATCGAAGCTCGGGTTCCCATGGAAAAGGCCAGAAGGTGAGGGTGTAGCCCCGTTGCACATGTTCCCTTGGTCAAACCTCTAGGTTTTAGGAAAGAGGTGCTACTTACCGCAACAAGGGTTAAACCAGGATCCTCATGGAATGCGGGCCAACACCCCTGTGAGGCTCCTCCTCCTCACTTCACCGGGTGTCAGGGATTATACAGATGGTCCCAGGTTGATCTGCTGCTGGAATTCCTTTCTTGGCATTCCACCTGGCTCGGGGTGAGAGAACACATGCGTCCTATAGGAGGGTGCACGGGTGCACCGAGCGAAAGGGCGATGTCCCTCAGTGATGCGTGCTCTGTCTCCCCTCGACATGTAATTTGCTGCAGATCTTGCCTGTGGGTCCGCAGGGAAACGTGAAAGCAACATAGAGCTGACGCCTTCAGAGGGTGCGGCCATCAGGACATAGAGCACCGCTGTCCAAAATCCCCCTGGTCTCGGGCACTGCAATTCCACTCCTGAGTGCTCTCCCATCCACCACAGCAGAAGGATGTCTTCCTAAACCCCTGAGACACCCTCTGGGCAACTGTGGCCCCTCAGACTAAGAGCCGGTGCCATCTAGGGGAACACGCCCGCCCTTGGCACATATTCTTCCACACAAGTGCCACGCTCTTACGGGGAAGAGATCTTCCACAAGGGAAGGGGCCTTGGCCGAATATGACGGCCTTCATCAAAAGCAGCTCGAAGGGAACCGTGACAAAGGGCACGTGAGGAACACCTGGACTGATCAAGGGAGACTCACCAGTAGGCACACTTCCTGAGCTGCTGCCAAGACAGATGACCTACCCTTGGTTCACACACAGAGGTAATGACATGGGAAACATTCTGAAGCCCAACGTGGTGGGGAAACCCTTGCAACCAAATGGCATGGGAGCCATTCCAATGCCCATTGTGGCGGAGAACACCATTGCACCAATGGGGTCAACTGCAGTGGTACCTGGCACATTCACACTCCGGGCCCGTCAGTGACGTGACCTCGGAGAAACAGTGAGGCCCGGGTCTTCTAGAAGCAATGTGTGACCCACAGCCATGCAATTAAGAGAACCCAGCCAACAGCCTAGACACCTGAACCGCTATGACTCGTCTGGCCTGTGGCCAGGCACACCGGATACCACAGTCTGGATGCACCAGCGCGTGGCAGTGAAAATGACCCCCGCACCACACACCCTCACCCGCCTTTAAATCTATAGCCTTTCCTTGGCAGCCGACTCCCTTTTTTCCGCATGGTTGTGCCCAGTGACCTCCGGGAGGAGCTGCAAACCTCAGGGAACGCTATGTGGGCCAGGTTTAGTAAAGATGTTGGGCTGGACTCAGGAACACCCTCACACCTTCAACACAGGGGGAACGTGGACAGACAGGGACAAAACACCCCACGACCTCCAAATCAGCCCCCATGAGAAGACACCATACTGTGCCACAAAGGCAACCATTCACTAGCATAGGGACCCGCCATGAAGTAAATCGACCAAGGAGGGGAGAAAGGCGGGACAGTCCACAGAAGTTCTCCCGTGTTCCCTCTCTACACGTGCCTCCAAATGCTCCTGAGGGGATATCAAAAGTGTTCCTGGAAGCCTATGGCCTCTGTCAATCTGTCCACCCACAAGTAGACATGTGGGCTTAGCCAGCCATTTCATGTGTCTTTATAGGTAGCCTTGCCCTTCCCTCTCCACCGGGATCCCAACGTGTCATGGAAAGATGCCAGAGCCACCCCTCACCAAAGAAGCTTGCTGTGACTTATCTTGACTAAGGCATTTTCTAGCCTGTTCACACAGCACACACAAGCCGGAAACAACCCGAGGAGGAGCCATCAGCTTGGCCAACCGCCCGGGGACAATGGCCCATTGGATTTCTCCCCTCATCATGAGAAACCTAAACTGCATCTGGTCTCCCAAGCAGAACATGACAAAGAGCCAGCCCTAGGCCAGGAATCCTGCTCTGACCCTGAGCATAGACTTCTCTTTCCGTGAGGGCACAAGGCAACGAGTAGCCGGTGGCGGCGGCCTGTAGAACTCAAATGCAGTCGATAGGACCACCAACGGTTCACGCTTCCTTTCCTAGCCGCGTGCTCGTCCGTGGCAGGGGACAGAAGTCCTGGCTCGACCAAGGAACCCAGAGACGGCACGCTGTCCCTAGCCTTCCCACCTGGATTGGCATCCCAGGCTCCTTTCCCAATGGCTCTTCTCCCCATGAGAACGCCACAACCCTCCACTCGAACAACGTGGCTGTACACACACACGGCAGCAAACGCAACCTCAACCTCTCCCTACTTTCCTTTTGGGAGCCACGTGCTGGACCTCAGTTCCGATGAGGAGACGGTAGGGTTTTCTCACTCATTTTTGTTCAGATTTCCAAGGAATGCATTTGTGGGGGTCATCATCGATCCAAGCACATGCTCAAACGCCGGACATGCAAAGTTGCAGATCCACCAAGGGACGGCCAGTGAGCTGAATCATGTCAGCATACAGAAGCGGCCAGATCTGAGCCATGGGGCAGGAAATGCAGCCAGTTCTCAGGTCATCGAAGCTCATGTTCCCCAGGAAAAAGACAGAAGATGAGGCTGTAGCACCGGTTTTCAGTTCCCGTGGCCAAACCTCTAGGTTTAGCAAAGAAGTGCCACTTACCGCAACAAGGTTTAAACCAGGATCCTCATGGAATGTGCGCCAACACCCCTGCGAGACTCCTCCTCCTCCCTTCACCAGGTATTATGGATGATACGGATGGCCCCAGGCTGCTCTGCTGCTGGATTCCGGCCCTGGCAGTCCACCTGGCTCGGGCTGAGAGAACACACGCGTGCCTGAGGATGGTGCACGGGCGCACCGAGGGAAAGGGCGATACCATCTAGTGATGCGTGCTCTATATCCCCTCAACATTTTCATTTGCTGCCCATCGTGCCTGGGTGTCCGCACGTAAATGTGAAAGCAATGTGGCGTAGACGCCTTCACGGCGTGCCGCCATCAGGACAAAGAGCCCGCTGTCCAACAACACCCTGGCCTCGGCCCTGCAATTCCTCTCCTGAGCACTCTCCCCTCCATCACAGCTAAAGGATGTCTTCCGGAAACCCTGAGACACGCTCAGGGCAACTGTGCCTCCTCAGACTAAGAGCCAGTGACCTTTGGGGAACACACCAACTCTAAGCACACATGGCTCCACACAGTGGACGCGCCCGGAAGATCAAGAGATCTTCCACAAGGAAGGGCACACGGCCGAATATGACGGCCTCCACCAAAGCGGCTCATAGGGACCCACGACAAGGGCACGTGAGGAACACCTGGGACTAATCAAGGCAGACTCACCAGCAGGCATACTTCCTGGCCTGCTGTTAGGACAGACGACCTACCCTTGTCGTACACACAAAGGTAATGGCATGGGAACCATTACGATGCCCAACGTGGCGGGGCAAACTGTGCAGCAATTGGGTCTCTTGCAGTGCTGCCTGGCACTTTCACACTCTGGGTCCGTCAGTGACGTGACCTCGGTGAAAACCGTGAGGCCCAGGTCCTCTAGAAGCAACGTGTTACTACAGCCGCGCAACAAGAGAACCCGGCCAACAGCCTAGACACCTGAACCGGTATGACTTCTCTGGACTGTGGCCAGGCACGCCGTACACCACAGTCTCAAAGCACCAGCGGGTGGCAGGAGAAAAGATCCCCGCACCACACATCCTCTCGGGCCCGGAAACCTGTAGCCTTTCCTTGGCAGCCGACTCCCTTTCCGCGTGGTTTTGCCCAATGACCTCCGGGAAGGTCTGCAATCCTCAGGGACTGCTAGGTGGGCTGGGTGTAGTACCGATGCAGGGCTGTACTGAGGAAACACCTTCACATCTTCAACACAGGGAGAAACGTGGACAGACAGGGACAAAACACCCCACGGCCTCCAAATCAGCCCCCATGAGAAGACACCATACTGTGCCACGAAGGCAACCATTCCCTGGCACAGGGACCCGCCATGAAGTAAATTGACCAAGGAGGGGAAACAAGCGAGACACGCCACAGATGTGCTCCCGTGTTCCCTCTCTACACTTGCCTCCAAATGTCCCTGAGGGAATACCAAAAGTGTTCCCGGAAGCCTATGACCACCATCGATCTATCCACCCACCAGTAAACCTGTGGATTAGCCAGCCATCTCTCGTGTCTTCTTCATTCGCCTTGCCCTCCTCTCTCCACCGGATCCCAACGTGTCAGGGAAAGATGCCAGAGCCACCCCTCACCAAAGAAGCTTGCTGTGACTTATCTCACTAAGGCATTTTCTAGCCCTTTCACACAGCACACACAAGCCAGACACAACCCGAGGAGGAGCCCTTAGCTTGGCCAACCTCCCGGTGGCAATGGCCCATTGGATTTCTCCCCTTATCAGGAGAAACCTAAACTGCATCTGGTCTCCCAAGCAGAACATGGCAAAGAAGCCTGCCCTAGGCCAGGAATCCTGCTCTGACCCTGAGCCTACAGACTTCCGTTTCTTTGCGGGCACAAGGCAACGAGTAGCCGGTGGCGGAGGCCTGTAGAACTCAAGGGCAGGCGACCGGACCACCAAGGGCTCACGCTTCCTCTCCTACCCGAATGCTGAACCGTGGCAGGGGACAGCAGTCCTGGCTAGACCAAGGAACCCACAGACGGCACGCTCTCCCTAGCCTTCCCTCCTGGATTGGCATCCCAGGCTCCTTTCCCAATGCCTCTTCTCCCCATCAGACGGCCACAAGCCTCAACTTAAACAGCGTGGCTGTGGACACCCACGGGAGCAAATGCAACGCGAACCTCTCCCTACTTTCCTTTTGGGAGCCACGTGTTGGACCTCAGTTCCAAGGAGGAGACGGCAGGGATTTCTCACTCATTTTGTTCAGATTTCCAAGGAATGCATTTGTGGAAGTCATCGTCGAGCCAAGCACATGCTCAAACGCTGGACATGCAAACTTGCAGATTCCACCACGGTACGGACAGCGAGCTGAATCACGTCAGCATACGGCAGTGAACAAAGCAAAGCCATTGGGGAAGGAAATGCAGCCAGTTCTCAGGGCATCGAAGCTCGGGTTCCCATGGAAAAGGCCAGAAGGTGAGGGTGTAGCCCCGTTGCACATGTTCCCTTGGTCAAACCTCTAGGTTTTAGGAAAGAGGTGCTACTTACCGCAACAAGGGTTAAACCAGGATCCTCATGGAATGCGGGCCAACACCCCTGTGAGGCTCCTCCTCCTCACTTCACCGGGTGTCAGGGATTATACAGATGGTCCCAGGTTGATCTGCTGCTGGAATTCCTTTCTTGGCATTCCACCTGGCTCGGGGTGAGAGAACACATGCGTCCTATAGGAGGGTGCACGGGTGCACCGAGCGAAAGGGCGATGTCCCTCAGTGATGCGTGCTCTGTCTCCCCTCGACATGTAATTTGCTGCAGATCTTGCCTGTGGGTCCGCAGGGAAACGTGAAAGCAACATAGAGCTGACGCCTTCAGAGGGTGCGGCCATCAGGACATAGAGCACCGCTGTCCAAAATCCCCCTGGTCTCTGGGCACTGCAATTCCACTCCTGAGTGCTCTCCCATCCACCCACAGCAGAAGGATGTCTTCCTAAACCCCTGAGACACCCTCGGGCAACTGTGGCCCCTCAGACTAAGAGCCGGTGCCATCTAGGGGAACACGCCCGCCCTTGGCACATATTCTTCCACACAAGTGCCACGCTCTTACGGGGAAGATGATCTTCCACAAGGGAAGGGGCCTTGGCCGAATATGACGGCCTTCATCAAAAGCAGCTCGAAGGGAACCGTGACAAAGGGCACGTGAGGAACACCTGGACTGATCAAGGGAGACTCACCAGTAGGCACACTTCCTGAGCTGCTGCCAAGACAGATGACCTACCCTTGGTTCACACACAGAGGTAACTGACATGGGAAACATTCTGAAGCCCAACGTGGTGGGGAAACCCTTGCAACCAAATGGCATGGGAGCCATTCCAATGCCCATTGTGGCGGAGAACACCATTGCACCAATGGGGTCAACTGCAGTGGTACCTGGCACATTCACACTCCGGGCCCGTCAGTGACGTGACCTCGGAGAAACAGTGAGGCCCGGGTCTTCTAGAAGCAATGTGTGACCCACAGCCATGCAATTAAGAGAACCCAGCCAACAGCCTAGACACCTGAACCGCTATGACTCGTCTGGCCTGTGGCCAGGCACACCGGATACCACAGTCTGGATGCACCAGCGCGTGGCAGTGAAAATGACCCCCGCACCACACACCCTCACCCGCCTTTAAATCTATAGCCTTTCCTTGGCAGCCGACTCCCTTTTTTTCCGCATGGTTGTGCCTCAGTGACCTCCGGAGGAGCTGCAAACCTCAGGGAACGCTATGTGGGCCAGGTTTAGTAAAGATGTTGGGCTGGACTCAGGAACACCCTCACACCTTCAACACAGGGGGAACGTGGACAGACAGGGACAAAACACCCACGACCTCCAAATCAGCCCCCATGAGAAGACACCCATACTGTGCCACAAAGGCAACCATTCACTAGCATAGGGACCCGCCATGAAGTAAATCGACCAAGGAGGGGAGAAAGGCGGGACAGTCCACAGAAGTTCTCCCGTGTTCCCTCTCTACACGTGCCTCCAAATGCTCCTGAGGGATATCAAAAGTGTTCCTGGAAGCCTATGGCCTCTGTCAATCTGTCCACCCACAAGTAGACATGTGGGCTTAGCCAGCCATTTCATGTGTCTTTATAGGTAGCCTTGCCCTTCCCTCTCCACCGGGATCCCAACGTGTCATGGAAAGATGCCAGAGCCACCCCTCACCAAAGAAGCTTGCTGTGACTTATCTTGACTAAGGCATTTTCTAGCCTGTTCACACAGCACACACAAGCCGGAAACAACCCGAGGAGGAGCCATCAGCTTGGCCAACCGCCCGGGGACAATGGCCCATTGGATTTCTCCCCTCATCATGAGAAACCTAAACTGCATCTGGTCTCCCAAGCAGAACATGACAAAGAGCCAGCCCTAGGCCAGGAATCCTGCTCTGACCCTGAGCATAGACTTCTCTTTCCGTGAGGGCACAAGGCAACGAGTAGCCGGTGGCGGCGGCCTGTAGAACTCAAATGCAGTCGATAGGACCACCAACGGTTCACGCTTCCTTTCCTAGCCGCGTGCTCGTCCGTGGCAGGGGACAGAAGTCCTGGCTCGACCAAGGAACCCAGAGACGGCACGCTGTCCCTAGCCTTCCACCTGGATTGGCATCCCAGGCTCCTTTCCCAATGGCTCTTCTCCCCATGAGACGGCCACAACCCTCCACTCGAACAACGTGGCTGTACACACACACGGCAGCAAACGCAACCTCAACCTCTCCCTACTTTCCTTTTGGGAGCCACGTGCTGGACCTCAGTTCCGATGAGGAGACGGTAGGGTTTTCTCACTCATTTTGTTCAGATTTCCAAGGAATGCATTTGTGGGGGTCATCATCGATCCAAGCACATGCTCAAACGCCGGACATGCAAAGTTGCAGATTCCACCAAGGGACGGCCAGTGAGCTGAATCATGTCAGCATACAGAAGCGGCCAGATCTGAGCCATGGGGCAGGAAATGCAGCCAGTTCTCAGGTCATCGAAGCTCATGTTCCCCAGGAAAAAGACAGAAGATGAGGCTGTAGCACCGGTTTTCAGTTCCCGTGGCCAAACTCTAGGTTTTAGCAAAGAAGTGCCACTTACCGCAACAAGGTTTAAACCAGGATCCTCATGGAATGTGCGCCAACACCCCTGCGAGACTCCTCCTCCTCCCTTCACCAGGTATTATGGATGATACGGATGGCCCCAGGCTGCTCTGCTGCTGGGATTCCGGCCCTGGCAGTCCACCTGGCTCGGGCTGAGAGAACACACGCGTGCCTGAGGATGGTGCACGGGCGCACCGAGGGAAAGGGCGATACCATCTAGTGATGCGTGCTCTATATCCCCTCAACATTTCATTTGCTGCCCATCGTGCCTGGGTGTCCGCACGTAAATGTGAAAGCAATGTGGCGTAGACGCCTTCACGGCGTGCCGCCATCAGGACAAAGAGCCCCGCTGTCCAACAACACCCTGGCCTCGGGCCCTGCAATTCCTCTCCTGAGCACTCTCCCCTCCATCACAGCTAAAGGATGTCTTCCGGAAACCCTGAGACACGCTCAGGGCAACTGTGCCTCCTCAGACTAAGAGCCAGTGACCTTTGGGGAACACACCAACTCTAAGCACACATGGCTCCACACAGTGGACGTGCCCGGAAGATCAAGAGATCTTCCACAAGGGAAGGGCACACGGCCGAATATGACGGCCTCCACCAAAAGCGGCTCATAGGGACCCACGACAAAGGGCACGTGAGGAACACCTGGACTAATCAAGGCAGACTCACCAGCAGGCATACTTCCTGGCCTGCTGTTAGGACAGACGACCTACCCTTGTCGTACACACAAAGGTAATGGCATGGGAACCATTACGATGCCCAACGTGGCGGGGCAAACTGTTGCAGCAATTGGGTCTCTTGCAGTGCTGCCTGGCACTTTCACACTCTGGGTCCGTCAGTGACGTGACCTCGGTGGAAACCGTGAGGCCCAGGTCCTCTAGAAGCAACGTGTTACCTACAGCCGCGCAACAAGAGAACCCGGCCAACAGCCTAGACACCTGAACCGGTATGACTTCTCTGGACTGTGGCCAGGCACGCCGTACACCACAGTCTCAAAGCACCAGCGGGTGGCAGGAGAAAAGATCCCCGCACCACACATCCTCTCGGGCCCGGAAACCTGTAGCCTTCCTTGGCAGCCGACTTCCCTTTCCGCGTGGTTTTGCCCAATGCCTCCGGGAAGGTCTGCAATCCTCAGGGACTGCTAGGTGGGCTGGGTGTAGTACCGATGCAGGGCTGTACTGAGGAACACCTTCACATCTTCAACACAGGGAGAACGTGGACAGACAGGGACAAAACACCCCACGGCCTCCAAATCAGCCCCCATGAGAAGACACCATACTGTGCCACGAAGGCAACCATTCCCTGGCACAGGGACCCGCCATGAAGTAAATTGACCAAGGAGGGAAACAAGCGAGACACGCCACAGATGTGCTCCCGTGTTCCCTCTCTACACTTGCCTCCAAATGTCCCTGAGGGGAATACCAAAAGTGTTCCCGGAAGCCTATGACCACCATCGATCTATCCACCCACCAGTAAACCTGTGGGATTAGCCAGCCATCTCTCGTGTCTTCTTCATTCGCCTTGCCCTCCTCTCTCCACCGGGATCCCAACGTGTCAGGGAAAGATGCCAGAGCCACCCCTCACCAAAGAAGCTTGCTGTGACTTATCTTCACTAAGGCATTTTCTAGCCCTTTCACACAGCACACACAAGCCAGACACAACCCGAGGAGGAGCCCTTAGCTTGGCCAACCTCCCGGTGGCAATGGCCCATTGGATTTCTCCCCTTATCAGGAGAAACCTAAACTGCATCTGGTCTCCCAAGCAGAACATGGCAAAGAAGCCTGCCCTAGGCCAGGAATCCTGCTCTGACCCTGAGCCTACAGACTTCCGTTTCTTTGCGGGCACAAGGCAACGAGTAGCCGGTGGCGGAGGCCTGTAGAACTCAAGGGCAGGCGACCGGACCACCAAGGGCTCACGCTTCCTCTCCTACCCGAATGCTGAACCGTGGCAGGGGACAGCAGTCCTGGCTAGACCAAGGAACCCACAGACGGCACGCTCTCCCTAGCCTTCCCTCCTGGATTGGCATCCCAGGCTCCTTTCCCAATGCCTCTTCTCCCCATCAGACGGCCACAAGCCTCAACTTAAACAGCGTGGCTGTGGACACCCACGGGAGCAAATGCAACGCGAACCTCTCCCTACTTTCCTTTTGGGAGCCACGTGTTGGACCTCAGTTCCAAGGAGGAGACGGCAGGGATTTCTCACTCATTTTGTTCAGATTTCCAAGGAATGCATTTGTGGAAGTCATCGTCGAGCCAAGCACATGCTCAAACGCTGGACATGCAAACTTGCAGATTCCACCACGGTACGGACAGCGAGCTGAATCACGTCAGCATACGGCAGTGAACAAAGCAAAGCCATTGGGGAAGGAAATGCAGCCAGTTCTCAGGGGCATCGAAGCTCGGGTTCCCATGGAAAAGGCCAGAAGGTGAGGGTGTAGCCCCGTTGCACATGTTCCCTTGGTCAAACCTCTAGGTTTTAGGAAAGAGGTGCTACTTACCGCAACAAGGGTTAAACCAGGATCCTCATGGAATGCGGGCCAACACCCCTGTGAGGCTCCTCCTCCTCACTTCACCGGGTGTCAGGGATTATACAGATGGTCCCAGGTTGATCTGCTGCTGGAATTCCTTTCTTGGCATTCCACCTGGCTCGGGGTGAGAGAACACATGCGTCCTATAGGAGGGTGCACGGGGTGCACCGAGCGAAAGGGCGATGTCCCTCAGTGATGCGTGCTCTGTCTCCCCTCGACATGTAATTTGCTGCAGATCTTGCCTGTGGGTCCGCAGGGAAACGTGAAGCAACATAGAGCTGACGCCTTCAGAGGGTGCGGCCATCAGGACATAGAGCACCGCTGTCCAAAATCCCCCTGGTCTCGGGCACTGCAATTCCACTCCTGAGTGCTCTCCCATCCACCACAGCAGAAGGATGTCTTCCTAAACCCCTGAGACACCCTCTGGGCAACTGTGGCCCCTCAGACTAAGAGCCGGTGCCATCTAGGGGAACACGCCCGCCCTTGGCACATATTCTTCCACACAAGTGCCACGCTCTTACGGGGAAGAGATCTTCCACAAGGGAAGGGGCCTTGGCCGAATATGACGGCCTTCATCAAAAGCAGCTCGAAGGGAACCGTGACAAAGGGCACGTGAGGAACACCTGGACTGATCAAGGGAGACTCACCAGTAGGCACACTTCCTGAGCTGCTGCCAAGACAGATGACCTACCCTTGGTTCACACACAGAGGTAATGACATGGGAAACATTCTGAAGCCCAACGTGGTGGGGAAACCCTTGCAACCAAATGGCATGGGAGCCATTCCAATGCCCATTGTGGCGGAGAACACCATTGCACCAATGGGGTCAACTGCAGTGGTACCTGGCACATTCACACTCCGGGCCCGTCAGTGACGTGACCTCGGAGAAACAGTGAGGCCCGGGTCTTCTAGAAGCAATGTGTGACCCACAGCCATGCAATTAAGAGAACCCAGCCAACAGCCTAGACACCTGAACCGCTATGACTCGTCTGGCCTGTGGCCAGGCACACCGGATACCACAGTCTGGATGCACCAGCGCGTGGCAGTGAAAATGACCCCCGCACCACACACCCTCACCCGCCTTTAAATCTATAGCCTTTCCTTGGCAGCCGACTCCCTTTTTCCGCATGGTTGTGCCAGTGACCTCCGGGAGGAGCTGCAAACCTCAGGGAACGCTATGTGGGCCAGGTTTAGTAAAGATGTTGGGCTGGACTCAGGAACACCCTCACACCTTCAACACAGGGGGAACGTGGACAGACAGGGACAAAACACCCCACGACCTCCCAAATCAGCCCCATGAGAAGACACCATACTGTGCCACAAAGGCAACCATTCACTAGCATAGGGACCCGCCATGAAGTAAATCGACCAAGGAGGGGAGAAAGGCGGGACAGTCCACAGAAGTTCTCCCGTGTTCCCTCTCTACACGTGCCTCCAAATGCTCCTGAGGGATATCAAAAGTGTTCCTGGAAGCCTATGGCCTCTGTCAATCTGTCCACCCACAAGTAGACATGTGGGCTTAGCCAGCCATTTCATGTGTCTTTATAGGTAGCCTTGCCCTTCCCTCTCCACCGGGATCCCAACGTGTCATGGAAAGATGCCAGAGCCACCCTCACCAAAGAAGCTTGCTGTGACTTATCTTGACTAAGGCATTTTCTAGCCTGTTCACACAGCACACACAAGCCGGAAACAACCCGAGGAGGAGCCATCAGCTTGGCCAACCGCCGGGGGACAATGGCCCATTGGATTTCTCCCCTCATCATGAGAAACCTAAACTGCATCTGGTCTCCCAAGCAGAACATGACAAAGAGCCAGCCCTAGGCCAGGAATCCTGCTCTGACCCTGAGCATAGACTTCTCTTTCCGTGAGGGCACAAGGCAACGAGTAGCCGGTGGCGGCGGCCTGTAGAACTCAAATGCAGTCGATAGGACCACCAACGGTTCACGCTTCCTTTCCTAGCCGCGTGCTCGTCCGTGGCAGGGGACAGAAGTCCTGGCTCGACCAAGGAACCCAGAGACGGCACGCTGTCCCTAGCCTTCCCACCTGGATTGGCATCCAGGCTCCTTTCCCAATGGCTCTTCTCCCCATGAGACGGCCACAACCCTCCACTCGAACAACGTGGCTGTACACACACACGGCAGCAAACGCAACCTCAACCTCTCCCTACTTTCCTTTGGGAGCCACGTGCTGGACCTCAGTTCCGATGAGGAGACGGTAGGGTTTTCTCACTCATTTTGTTCAGATTTCCAAGGAATGCATTTGTGGGGGTCATCATCGATCCAAGCACATGCTCAAACGCCGGACATGCAAAGTTGCAGATTCCACCAAGGGACGGCCAGTGAGCTGAATCATGTCAGCATACAGAAGCGGCCAGATCTGAGCCATGGGGCAGGAAATGCAGCCAGTTCTCAGGTCATCGAAGCTCAGGTTCCCCAGGAAAAAGACAGAAGATGAGGCTGTAGCACCGGTTTTCAGTTCCCGTGGCCAAACCTCTAGGTTTAGCAAAGAAGTGCCACTTACCGCAACAAGGTTTAAACCAGGATCCTCATGGAATGTGCGCCAACACCCCCGCGAGACTCCTCCTCCTCCCTTCACCAGGTATTATGGATGATACGGATGGCCCCAGGCTGCTCTGCTGCTGGGATTCCGGCCCTGGCAGTCCACCTGGCTCGGGCTGAGAGAACACACGCGTGCCTGAGGATGGTGCACGGGCGCACCGAGGGAAAGGGCGATACCATCTAGTGATGCGTGCTCTATATCCCCTCAACATTTCATTTGCTGCCCATCGTGCCTGGGTGTCCGCACGTAAATGTGAAAGCAATGTGGCGTAGACGCCTTCACGGCGTGCCGCCATCAGGACAAAGAGCCCCGCTGTCCAACAACACCCTGGCCTCGGGCCCTGCAATTCCTCTCCTGAGCACTCTCCCCTCCATCACAGCTAAAGGATGTCTTCCGGAAACCCTGAGACACGCTCAGGGCAACTGTGCCTCCTCAGACTAAGAGCCAGTGACCTTTGGGGAACACACCAACTCTAAGCACACATGGCTCCACACAGTGGACGCGCCCGGAAGATCAAGAGATCTTCCACAAGGGAAGGGCACACGGCCGAATATGACGGCCTCCACCAAAAGCGGCTCATAGGGACCCACGACAAAGGGCACGTGAGGAACACCTGGGCTAATCAAGGCAGACTCACCAGCAGGCATACTTCCTGGCCTGCTGTTAGGACAGACGACCTACCCTTGTCGTACACACAAAGGTAATGGCATGGGAACCATTACGATGCCCAACGTGGCGGGGCAAACTGTTGCAGCAATTGGGTCTCTTGCAGTGCTGCCTGGCACTTTCACACTCTGGGTCCGTCAGTGACGTGACCTCGGTGAAACCGTGAGGCCCAGGTCCTCTAGAAGCAACGTGTTACCTACAGCCGCGCAACAAGAGAACCCGGCCAACAGCCTAGACACCTGAACCGGTATGACTTCTCTGGACTGTGGCCAGGCACGCCGTACACCACAGTCTCAAAGCACCAGCGGGTGGCAGGAGAAAAGATCCCCGCACCACACATCCTCTCGGGCCCGGAAACCTGTAGCCTTTCCTTGGCAGCCGACTCCCTTTCCGCGTGGTTTTGCCCAATGACCTCCGGGAAGGTCTGCAATCCTCAGGGACTGCTAGGTGGGGCTGGGTGTAGTACCGATGCAGGGCTGTACTGAGGAACACCTTCACATCTTCAACACAGGGAGAACGTGGACAGACAGGGACAAAACACCCCACGGCCTCCAAATCAGCCCCCATGAGAAGACACCATACTGTGCCACGAAGGCAACCATTCCCTGGCACAGGGACCCGCCATGAAGTAAATTGACCAAGGAGGGGAAACAAGCGAGACACGCCACAGATGTGCTCCCGTGTTCCCTCTCTACACTTGCCTCCAAATGTCCCTGAGGGAATACCAAAAGTGTTCCCGGAAGCCTATGACCACCATCGATCTATCCACCCACCAGTAAACCTGTGGGATTAGCCAGCCATCTCTCGTGTCTTCTTCATTCGCCTTGCCCTCCTCTCTCCACCGGGATCCCAACGTGTCAGGGAAAAGATGCCAGAGCCACCCCTCACCAAAGAAGCTTGCTGTGACTTATCTTCACTAAGGCATTTTCTAGCCCTTTCACACAGCACACACAAGCCAGACACAACCCGAGGAGGAGCCCTTAGCTTGGCCAACCTCCCGGTGGCAATGGCCCATTGGATTTCTCCCCTTATCAGGAGAAACCTAAACTGCATCTGGTCTCCCAAGCAGAACATGGCAAAGAAGCCTGCCCTAGGCCAGGAATCCTGCTCTGACCCTGAGCCTACAGACTTCCGTTTCTTTGCGGGCACAAGGCAACGAGTAGCCGGTGGCGGAGGCCTGTAGAACTCAAGGGCAGGCGACCGGACCACCAAGGGCTCACGCTTCCTCTCCTACCCGAATGCTGAACCGTGGCAGGGGACAGCAGTCCTGGCTAGACCAAGGAACCCACAGACGCACGCTCTCCCTAGCCTTCCCTCCTGGATTGGCATCCCAGGCTCCTTTCCCAATGCCTCTTCTCCCCATCAGACGGCCACAAGCCTCAACTTAAACAGCGTGGCTGTGGACACCCACGGGAGCAAATGCAACGCGAACCTCTCCCTACTTTCCTTTGGGAGCCACGTGTTGGACCTCAGTTCCAAGGAGGAGACGGCAGGGATTTCTCACTCATTTTGTTCAGATTTCCAAGGAATGCATTTGTGGAAGTCATCGTCGAGCCAAGCACATGCTCAAAACGCTGGACATGCAAACTTGCAGATTCCACCACGGTACGGACAGCGAGCTGAATCACGTCAGCATACGGCAGTGAACAAAGCAAAGCCATTGGGGAAGGAAATGCAGCCAGTTCTCAGGGCATCGAAGCTCGGGTTCCCATGGAAAAGGCCAGAAGGTGAGGGTGTAGCCCCGTTGCACATGTTCCCTTGGTCAAACCTCTAGGTTTTAGGAAAGAGGTGCTACTTACCGCAACAAGGGTTAAACCAGGATCCTCATGGAATGCGGGCCAACACCCCTGTGAGGCTCCTCCTCCTCACTTCACCGGGTGTCAGGGATTATACAGATGGTCCCAGGTTGATCTGCTGCTGGAATTCCTTTCTTGGCATTCCACCTGGCTCGGGGTGAGAGAACACATGCGTCCTATAGGAGGGTGCACGGGTGCACCGAGCGAAAGGGCGATGTCCCTCAGTGATGCGTGCTCTGTCTCCCCTCGACATGTAATTTGCTGCAGATCTTGCCTGTGGGTCCGCAGGGAAACGTGAAAGCAACATAGAGCTGACGCCTTCAGAGGGTGCGGCCATCAGGACATAGAGCACCGCTGTCCAAAATCCCCCTGGTCTCGGGCACTGCAATTCCACTCCTGAGTGCTCTCCCATCCACCACAGCAGAAGGATGTCTTCCTAAACCCCTGAGACACCCTCTGGGCAACTGTGGCCCCTCAGACTAAGAGCCGGTGCCATCTAGGGGAACACGCCCGCCCTTGGCACATATTCTTCCACACAAGTGCCACGCTCTTACGGGGAAGAGATCTTCCACAAGGGAAGGGGCCTTGGCCGAATATGACGGCCTTCATCAAAAGCAGCTCGAAGGGAACCGTGACAAAGGGCACGTGAGGAACACCTGGACTGATCAAGGGAGACTCACCAGTAGGCACACTTCCTGAGCTGCTGCCAAGACAGATGACCTACCCTTGGTTCACACACAGAGGTAATGACATGGGAAACATTCTGAAGCCCAACGTGGTGGGGAAACCCTTGCAACCAAATGGCATGGGAGCCATTCCAATGCCCATTGTGGCGGAGAACACCATTGCACCAATGGGGTCAACTGCAGTGGTACCTGGCACATTCACACTCCGGGCCCGTCAGTGACGTGACCTCGGAGAAACAGTGGAGGCCCGGGTCTTCTAGAAGCAATGTGTGACCCACAGCCATGCAATTAAGAGAACCCAGCCAACAGCCTAGACACCTGAACCGCTATGACTCGTCTGGCCTGTGGCCAGGCACACCGGATACCACAGTCTGGATGCACCAGCGCGTGGCAGTGAAAATGACCCCCGCACCACACACCCTCACCCGCCTTTAAATCTATAGCCTTTCCTTGGCAGCCGACTCCCTTTTTTCCGCATGGTTGTGCCCAGTGACCTCCGGGAGGAGCTGCAAACCTCAGGGAACGCTACGTGGGCCAGGTTTAGTAAAGATGTTGGGCTGGACTCAGGAACACCCTCACACCTTCAACACAGGGGGAACGTGGACAGACAGGGACAAAACACCCCACGACCTCCAAATCAGCCCCCATGAGAAGACACCATACTGTGCCACAAAGGCAACCATTCACTAGCATAGGGACCCGCCATGAAGTAAATCGACCAAGGAGGGGAGAAAGGCGGGACAGTCCACAGAAGTTCTCCCGTGTTCCCTCTCTACACGTGCCTCCAAATGCTCCTGAGGGGATATCAAAAGTGTTCCTGGAAGCCTATGGCCTCTGTCAATCTGTCCACCCACAAGTAGACATGTGGGCTTAGCCAGCCATTTCATGTGTCTTTATAGGTAGCCTTGCCCTTCCCTCTCCACCGGGATCCCAACGTGTCATGGAAAGATGCCAGAGCCACCCCTCACCAAAGAAGCTTGCTGTGACTTATCTTGACTAAGGCATTTTCTAGCCTGTTCACACAGCACACACAAGCCGGAAACAACCCGAGGAGGAGCCATCAGCTTGGCCAACCGCCCGGGGACAATGGCCCATTGGATTTCTCCCCTCATCATGAGAAACCTAAACTGCATCTGGTCTCCCAAGCAGAACATGACAAAGAGCCAGCCCTAGGCCAGGAATCCTGCTCTGACCCTGAGCATAGACTTCTCTTTCCGTGAGGGCACAAGGGCAACGAGTAGCCGGTGGCGGCGGCCTGTAGAACTCAAATGCAGTCGATAGGACCACCAACGGTTTCACGCTTCCTTTCCTAGCCGCGTGCTCGTCCGTGGCAGGGGACAGAAGTCCTGGCTCGACCAAGGAACCCAGAGACGGCACGCTGTCCCTAGCCTTCCCACCTGGATTGGCATCCCAGGCTCCTTTCCCAATGGCTCTTCTCCCCATGAGACGGCCACAACCCTCCACTCGAACAACGTGGCTGTACACACACACGGCAGCAAACGCAACCTCAACCTCTCCCTACTTTCCTTTTGGGAGCCACGTGCTGGACCTCAGTTCCGATGAGGAGACGGTAGGGTTTTCTCACTCATTTTGTTCAGATTTCCAAGGAATGCATTTGTGGGGGTCATCATCGATCCAAGCACATGCTCAAACGCCGGACATGCAAAGTTGCAGATTCCACCAAGGGACGGCCAGTGAGCTGAATCATGTCAGCATACAGAAGCGGCCAGATCTGAGCCATGGGGCAGGAAATGCAGCCAGTTCTCAGGTCATCGAAGCTCATGTTCCCCAGGAAAAAAGACAGAAGATGAGGCTGTAGCACCGGTTTTCAGTTCCCGTGGCCAAACCTCTAGGTTTTAGCAAAGAAGTGCCACTTACCGCAACAAGGTTTAAACCAGGATCCTCATGGAATGTGCGCCAACACCCCCGCGAGACTCCTCCTCCTCCCTTCACCAGGTATTATGGATGATACGGATGGCCCCAGGCTGCTCTGCTGCTGGGAGTCCGGCCCTGGCAGTCCACCTGGCTCGGGCTGAGAGAACACACGCGTGCCTGAGGATGGTGCACGGGCGCACCGAGGGAAAGGGCGATACCATCTAGTGATGCGTGCTCTATATCCCCTCAACATTTCATTTGCTGCCCATCGTGCCTGGGTGTCCGCACGTAAATGTGAAAGCAATGTGGCGTAGACGCCTTCACGGCGTGCCGCCATCAGGACAAAGAGCCCCGCTGTCCAACAACACCCTGGCCTCGGGCCCTGCAATTCCTCTCCTGAGCACTCTCCCCTCCATCACAGCTAAGGATGTCTTCCGGAAACCCTGAGACACGCTCAGGGCAACTGTGCCTCCTCAGACTAAGAGCCAGTTGACCTTTGGGGAACACACCAACTCTAAGCACACATGGCTCCACACAGTGGACGCGCCCGGAAGATCAAGAGATCTTCCACAAGGGAAGGGCACACGGCCGAATATGACGGCCTCCACCAAAAGCGGCTCATAGGGACCCACGACAAAGGGCACGTGAGGAACACCTGGGCTAATCAAGGCAGACTCACCAGCAGGCATACTTCCTGGCCTGCTGTTAGGACAGACGACCTACCCTTGTCGTACACACCAAAGGTAATGGCATGGGAACCATTACGATGCCCAACGTGGCGGGGCAAACTGTTGCAGCAATTGGGTCTCTTGCAGTGCTGCCTGGCACTTTCACACTCTGGGTCCGTCAGTGACGTGACCTCGGTGAAACCGTGAGGCCCAGGTCCTCTAGAAGCAACGTGTTACCTACAGCCGCGCAACAAGAGAAACCCGGCCAACAGCCTAGACACCTGAACCGGTATGACTTCTCTGGACTGTGGCCAGGCACGCCGTACACCACAGTCTCAAAGCACCAGCGGGTGGCAGGAGAAAAGATCCCCGCACCACACATCCTCTCGGGCCCGGAAACCTGTAGCCTTTCCTTGGCAGCCGACTCCCTTTCCGCGTGGTTTTGCCCAATGACCTCCGGGAAGGTCTGCAATCCTCAGGGACTGCTAGGTGGGCTGGGTGTAGTACCGATGCAGGGCTGTACTGAGGAACACCTTCACATCTTCAACACAGGGAGAACGTGGACAGACAGGGACAAAACACCCCACGGCCTCCAAATCAGCCCCCATGAGAAGACACCATACTGTGCCACGAAGGCAACCATTCCCTGGCACAGGGACCCGCCATGAAGTAAATTGACCAAGGAGGGGAAACAAGCGAGACACGCCACAGATGTGCTCCCGTGTTCCCTCTCTACACTTGCCTCCAAATGTCCCTGAGGGAATACCAAAAGTGTTCCCGGAAGCCTATGACCACCATCGATCTATCCACCCACCAGTAAACCTGTGGGATTAGCCAGCCATCTCTCGTGTCTTCTTCATTCGCCTTGCCCTCCTCTCTCCACCGGGATCCAACGTGTCAGGGAAAGATGCCAGAGCCACCCCTCACCAAAGAAGCTTGCTGTGACTTATCTTCACTAAGGCATTTTCTAGCCCTTTCACACAGCACACACAAGCCAGACACAACCCGAGGAGGAGCCCTTAGCTTGGCCAACCTCCCGGTGGCAATGGCCCATTGGATTTCTCCCCTTATCAGGAGAAACCTAAACTGCATCTGGTCTCCCAAGCAGAACATGGCAAGAAGCCTGCCCTAGGCCAGGAATCCTGCTCTGACCCTGAGCCTACAGACTTCCGTTTCTTTGCGGGCACAAGGCAACGAGTAGCCGGTGGCGGAGGCCTGTAGAACTCAAGGGCAGGCGACCGGACCACCAAGGGCTCACGCTTCCTCTCCTACCCGAATGCTGAACCGTGGCAGGGGACAGCAGTCCTGGCTAGACCAAGGAACCCACAGACGGCACGCTCTTCCCTAGCCTTCCCTCCTGGATTGGCATCCCAGGCTCCTTTCCCAATGCCTCTTCTCCCCATCAGACGGCCACAAGCCTCAACTTAAACAGCGTGGCTGTGGACACCCACGGGAGCAAATGCAACGCGAACCTCTCCCTACTTTCCTTTGGGAGCCACGTGTTGGACCTCAGTTCCAAGGAGGAGACGGCAGGGATTTCTCACTCATTTTGTTCAGATTTCCAAGGAATGCATTTGTGGAAGTCATCGTCGAGCCAAGCACATGCTCAAACGCTGGACATGCAAACTTGCAGATTCCACCACGGTACGGACAGCGAGCTGAATCACGTCAGCATACGGCAGTGAACAAAGCAAAGCCATTGGGGAAGGAAATGCAGCCAGTTCTCAGGGCATCGAAGCTCGGGTTCCCATGGAAAAGGCCAGAAGGTGAGGGTGTAGCCCCGTTGCACATGTTCCCTTGGTCAAACCTCTAGGTTTTAGGAAAGAGGTGCTACTTACCGCAACAAGGGTTAACCAGGATCCTCATGGAATGCGGGCCAACACCCCTGTGAGGCTCCTCCTCCTCACTTCACCGGGTGTCAGGGATTATACAGATGGTCCCAGGTTGATCTGCTGCTGGAATTCCTTTCTTGGCATTCCACCTGGCTCGGGGTGAGAGAACACATGCGTCCTATAGGAGGGTGCACGGGTGCACCGAGCGAAAGGGCGATGTCCCTCAGTGATGCGTGCTCTGTCTCCCCTCGACATGTAATTTGCTGCAGATCTTGCCTGTGGGTCCGCAGGGAAACGTGAAAAGCAAACATAGAGCTGACGCCTTCAGAGGGTGCGGCCATCAGGACATAGAGCACCGCTGTCCAAAATCCCCCTGGTCTCGGGCACTGCAATTCCACTCCTGAGTGCTCTCCCCATCCACCACAGCAGAAGGATGTCTTCCTAAACCCCTGAGACACCCTCTGGGCAACTGTGGCCCCTCAGACTAAGAGCCGGTGCCATCTAGGGGAACACGCCCGCCCTTGGCACATATTCTTCCACACAAGTGCCACGCTCTTACGGGGAAGAGATCTTCCACAAGGGAAGGGGCCTTGGCCGAATATGACGGCCTTCATCAAAAGCAGCTCGAAGGGAACCGTGACAAAGGGCACGTGAGGAACACCTGGACTGATCAAGGGAGACTCACCAGTAGGCACACTTCCTGAGCTGCTGCCAAGACAGATGACCTACCCTTGGTTCACACACAGAGGTAACGACATGGGAAACATTCTGAAGCCCAACGTGGTGGGGAAACCCTTGCAACCAAATGGCATGGGAGCCATTCCAATGCCATTGTGGCGGAGAACACCATTGCACCAATGGGGTCAACTGCAGTGGTACCTGGCACATTCACACTCCGGGCCCGTCAGTGACGTGACCTCGGAGAAACAGTGAGGCCCGGGTCTTCTAGAAGCAATGTGTGACCCACAGCCATGCAATTAAGAGAACCCAGCCAACAGCCTAGACACCTGAACCGCTATGACTCGTCTGGCCTGTGGCCAGGCACACCGGATACACAGTCTGGATGCACCAGCGCGTGGCAGTGAAAATGACCCCCGCACCACACACCCTCACCCGCCTTTAAATCTATAGCCTTTCCTTGGCAGCCGACTCCCTTTTTTCCGCATGGTTGTGCCCAGTGACCTCCGGGAGGAGCTGCAAACCTCAGGGAACGCTATGTGGGCCAGGTTTAGTAAAGATGTTGGGCTGGACTCAGGAAACACCCTCACACCTTCAACACAGGGGGAACGTGGACAGACAGGGACAAAACACCCCACGACCTCCAAATCAGCCCCCATGAGAAGACACCATACTGTGCCACAAAGGCAACCATTCACTAGCATAGGGACCCGCCATGAAGTAAATCGACAAGGAGGGGAGAAAGGCGGGACAGTCCACAGAAGTTCTCCCGTGTTCCCTCTCTACACGTGCCTCCAAATGCTCCTGAGGGGATATCAAAAGTGTTCCTGGAAGCCTATGGCCTCTGTCAATCTGTCCACCCACAAGTAGACATGTGGGCTTAGCCAGCCATTTCATGTGTCTTTATAGGTAGCCTTGCCCTTCCCTCTCCACCGGGATCCCAACGTGTCATGGAAAGATGCCAGAGCCACCCCTCACCAAAGAAGCTTGCTGTGACTTATCTTGACTAAGGCATTTCTAGCCTGTTCACACAGCACACACAAGCCGGAAACAACCCGAGGAGGAGCCATCAGCTTGGCCAACCGCCCGGGACAATGGCCCATTGGATTTCTCCCCTCATCATGAGAAACCTAAACTGCATCTGGTCTCCCAAGCAGAACATGACAAAGAGCCAGCCCTAGGCCAGGAATCCTGCTCTGACCCTGAGCATAGACTTCTCTTTCCGTGAGGGCACAAGGCAACGAGTAGCCGGTGGCGGCGGCCTGTAGAACTCAAATGCAGTCGATAGGACCACCAACGGTTCACGCTTCCTTTCCTAGCCGCGTGCTCGTCCGTGGCAGGGGACAGAAGTCCTGGCTCGACCAAGGAACCCAGAGACGGCACGCTGTCCCTAGCCTTCCCACCTGGATTGGCATCCCAGGCTCCTTTCCCAATGGCTCTTCTCCCCATGAGACGGCCACAACCCTCCACTCGAACAACGTGGCTGTACACACACACGGCAGCAAACGCAACCTCAACCTCTCCCTACTTTCCTTTTGGGAGCCACGTGCTGGACCTCAGTTCCGATGAGGAGACGGTAGGGTTTTCTCACTCATTTTGTTCAGATTTCCAAGGAATGCATTTGTGGGGGTCATCATCGATCCAAGCACATGCTCAAACGCCGGACATGCAAAGTTGCAGATTCCACCAAGGACGGCCAGTGAGCTGAATCATGTCAGCATACAGAAGCGGCCAGATCTGAGCCATGGGGCAGGAAATGCAGCCAGTTCTCAGGTCATCGAAGCTCACGTTCCCCAGGAAAAAGACAGAAGATGAGGCTGTAGCACCGGTTTTCAGTTCCCGTGGCCAAACCTCTAGGTTTTAGCAAAGAAGTGCCACTTACCGCAACAAGGTTTAAACCAGGATCCTCATGGAATGTGCGCCAACACCCCCTGCGAGACTCCTCCTCCTCCCTTCACCAGGTATTATGGATGATACGGATGGCCCCAGGCTGCTCTGCTGCTGGGAGTCCGGCCCTGGCAGTCCACCTGGCTCGGGCTGAGAGAACACACGCGTGCCTGAGGATGGTGCACGGGCGCACCGAGGGAAAGGGCGATACCATCTAGTGATGCGTGCTCTATATCCCCTCAACATTTCATTTGCTGCCCATCGTGCCTGGGTGTCCGCACGTAAATGTGAAAGCAATGTGGCGTAGACGCCTTCACGGCGTGCCGCCATCAGGACAAAGAGCCCCGCTGTCCAACAACACCCTGGCCTCGGGCCCTGCAATTCCTCTCCTGAGCACTCTCCCCTCCATCACAGCTAAAGGATGTCTTCCGGAAACCCTGAGACACGCTCAGGGCAACTGTGCCTCCTCAGACTAAGAGCCAGTGACCTTTGGGGAACACACCAACTCTAAGCACACATGGCTCCACACAGTGGACGGCGCCCGGAAGATCAAGAGATCTTCCACAAGGGAAGGGCACACGGCCGAATATGACGGCCTCCACCAAAAGCGGCTCATAGGGACCCACGACAAAGGGCACGTGAGGAACACCTGGGCTAATCAAGGCAGACTCACCAGCAGGCATACTTCCTGGCCTGCTGTTAGACAGACGACCTACCCTTGTCGTACACACAAAGGTAATGGCATGGGAACCATTACGATGCCCAACGTGGCGGGGCAAACTGTTGCAGCAATTGGGTCTCTTGCAGTGCTGCCTGGCACTTTCACACTCTGGGTCCGTCAGTGACGTGACCTCGGTGAAACCGTGAGGCCCAGGTCCTCTAGAAGCAACGTGTTACCTACAGCCGCGCAACAAGAGAACCCGGCCAACAGCCTAGACACCTGAACCGGTATGACTTCTCTGGACTGTGGCCAGGCACGCCGTACACCACAGTCTCAAAGCACCAGCGGGTGGCAGGAGAAAAGATCCCCGCACCACACATCCTCTCGGGCCCGGAAACCTGTAGCCTTTCCTTGGCAGCCGACTCCCTTTCCGCGTGGTTTTGCCCAATGGCCTCCGGGAAGGTCTGCAATCCTCAGGGACTGCTAGGTGGGCTGGGTGTAGTACCGATGCAGGGCTGTACTGAGGAACACCTTCACATCTTCAACACAGGGAGAACGTGGACAGACAGGGACAAAACACCCCACGGCCTCCAAATCAGCCCCCATGAGAAGACACCATACTGTGCCACGAAGGCAACCATTCCCTGGCACAGGGACCCGCCATGAAGTAAATTGACCAAGGAGGGGAAACAAGCGAGACACGCCACAGATGTGCTCCCGTGTTCCCTCTCTACACTTGCCTCCAAATGTCCCTGAGGGAATACCAAAAGTGTTCCCGGAAGCCTATGACCACCATCGATCTATCCACCCACCAGTAAACCTGTGGGATTAGCCAGCCATCTCTCGTGTCTTCTTCATTCGCCTTGCCCTCCTCTCTCCACCGGGATCCCAACGTGTCAGGGAAAGATGCCAGAGCCACCCCTCACCAAAGAAGCTTGCTGTGACTTATCTTCACTAAGGCATTTTCTAGCCCTTTCACACAGCACACACAAGCCAGACACAACCCGAGGAGGAGCCCTTAGCTTGGCCAACCTCCCGGTGGCAATGGCCATTGGATTTCTCCCCTTATCAGGAGAAACCTAAACTGCATCTGGTCTCCCAAGCAGAACATGGCAAAGAAGCCTGCCCTAGGCAGGAATCCTGCTCTGACCCTGAGCCTACAGACTTCCGTTTCTTTGCGGGCACAAGGCAACGAGTAGCCGGTGGCGGAGGCCTGTAGAACTCAAGGGCAGGCGACCGGACCACCAAGGGCTCACGCTTCCTCTCCTACCCGAATGCTGAACCGTGGGCAGGGGACAGCAGTCCCTGGCTAGACCAAGGAACCCACAGACGGCACGCTCTCCCTAGCCTTCCCTCCTGGATTGGCATCCCAGGCTCCTTCCCAATGCCTCTTCTCCCCATCAGACGGCCACAAGCCTCAACTTAAACAGCGTGGCTGTGGACACCCACGGGAGCAAATGCAACGCGAACCTCTCCCTACTTTCCTTTTGGGAGCCACGTGTTGGACCTCAGTTCCAAGGAGGAGACGGCAGGGATTTCTCACTCATTTTGTTCAGATTTCCAAGGAATGCATTTGTGGAAGTCATCGTCGAGCCAAGCACATGCTCAAACGCTGGACATGCAAACTTGCAGATTCCACCACGGTACGGACAGCGAGCTGAATCACGTCAGCATACGGCAGTGAACAAAGCAAAGCCATTGGGGAAGGAAATGCAGCCAGTTCTCAGGGCATCGAAGCTCGGGTTCCCATGGAAAAGGCCAGAAGGTGAGGGTGTAGCCCCGTTGCACATGTTCCCTTGGTCAAACCTCTAGGTTTTAGGAAAGAGGTGCTACTTACCGCAACAAGGGTTAAACCAGGATCCTCATGGAATGCGGGCCAACACCCCTGTGAGGCTCCTCCTCCTCACTTCACCGGGTGTCAGGGATTATACAGATGGTCCCAGGTTGATCTGCTGCTGGAATTCCTTTCTTGGCATTCCACCTGGCTCGGGGTGAGAGAACACATGCGTCCTATAGGAGGGTGCACGGGTGCACCGAGCGAAAGGGCGATGTCCCTCAGTGATGCGTGCTTCTGTCTCCCCTCGACATGTAATTTGCTGCAGATCTTGCCTGTGGGTCCGCAGGGAAACGTGAAAGCAACATAGAGCTGACGCCTTCAGAGGGTGCGGCCATCAGGACATAGAGCACCGCTGTCCAAAATCCCCCTGGTCTCGGGCACTGCAATTCCACTCCTGAGTGCTCTCCCATCCACCACAGCAGAAGGATGTCTTCCTAAACCCCTGAGACACCCTCTGGGCAACTGTGGCCCCTCAGACTAAGAGCCGGTGCCATCTAGGGGAACACGCCCGCCCTTGGCACATATTCTTCCACACAAGTGCCACGCTCTTACGGGGAAGAGATCTTCCACAAGGAAGGGGCCTTGGCCGAATATGACGGCCTTCATCAAAAGCAGCTCGAAGGGAACCGTGACAAAGGGCACGTGAGGAACACCTGGACTGATCAAGGGAGACTCACCAGTAGGCACACTTCCTGAGCTGCTGCCAAGACAGATGACCTACCCTTGGTTCACACACAGAGGTAATGACATGGGAAACATTCTGAAGCCCAACGTGGTGGGGAAACCCTTGCAACCAAATGGCATGGGAGCCATTCCAATGCCCATTGTGGCGGAGAACACCATTGCACCAATGGGGTCAACTGCAGTGGTACCTGGCACATTCACACTCCGGGCCCGTCAGTGACGTGACCTCGGAGAAACAGTGAGGCCCGGGTCTTCTAGAAGCAATGTGTGACCCACAGCCATGCAATTAAGAGAACCCAGCCAACAGCCTAGACACCTGAACCGCTATGACTCGTCTGGCCTGTGGCCAGGCACACCGGATACCACAGTCTGGATGCACCAGCGCGTGGCAGTGAAAATGACCCCCGCACCACACACCCTCACCCGCCTTTAAATCTATAGCCTTTCCTTGGCAGCCGACTCCCTTTTTCCGCATGGTTGTGCCCAGTGACCTCCGGGAGGAGCTGCAAACCTCAGGGAACGCTACGTGGGCCAGGTTTAGTAAAGATGTTGGGCTGGACTCAGGAACACCCTCACACCTTCAACACAGGGGGAACGTGGACAGACAGGGACAAAACACCCCACGACCTCCAATCAGCCCCCATGAGAAGACACCATACTGTGCCACAAAGGCAACCATTCACTAGCATAGGGAACCCGCCATGAAGTAAATCGACCAAGGAGGGGAGAAAGGCGGGACAGTCCACAGAAGTTCTCCCGTGTTCCCTCTCTACACGTGCCTCCAAATGCTCCTGAGGGGATATCAAAAGTGTTCCTGGAAGCCTATGGCCTCTGTCAATCTGTCCACCCACAAGTAGACCATGTGGGCTTAGCCAGCCATTTCATGTGTCTTTATAGGTAGCCTTGCCCTTCCCTCTCCACCGGGATCCCAACGTGTCATGGAAAGATGCCAGAGCCACCCCTCACCAAAGAAGCTTGCTGTGACTTATCTTGACTAAGGCATTTTCTAGCCTGTTCACACAGCACACACAAGCCGGAAACAACCCGAGGAGGAGCCATCAGCTTGGCCAACCGCCCGGGGACAATGGCCCATTGGATTTCTCCCCTCATCATGAGAAACCTAAACTGCATCTGGTCTCCCAAGCAGAACATGACAAAGAGCCAGCCCTAGGCCAGGAATCCTGCTCTGACCCTGAGCATAGACTTCTCTTTCCGTGAGGGCACAAGGCAACGAGTAGCCAGGTGGCGGCGGCCTGTAGAACTCAAATGCAGTCGATAGGACCACCAACGGTTCACACGCTTCCTTTCCTAGCCGCGTGCTCGTCCGTGGCAGGGGACAGAAGTCCTGGCTCGACCAAGGAACCCAGAGACGGCACGCTGTCCCTAGCCTTCCCACCTGGATTGGCATCCAGGCTCCTTTCCCAATGGCTCTTCTACCCATGAGACGGCCACAACCCTCCACTCGATAACAACGTGGCTGTACACACACACGGCAGCAAACGCAACCTCAACCTCTCCCTACTTTCCTTTGGGAGCCACGTGCTGGACCTCAGTTCCGATGAGGAGACGGTAGGGTTTTCTCACTCATTTTGTTCAGATTTCCAAGGAATGCATTTGTGGGGGTCATCATCGATCCAAGCACATGCTCAAAACGCCGGACATGCAAAGTTGCAGATTCCACAAAGGGACGGCCAGTGAGCTGAATCATGTCAGCATACAGAAGCGGCCAGGATCTGAGCCATGGGGGCAGGAAATGCAGCCAGTTCTCAGGTCATCGAAGCTCATGTTCCCCAGGAAAAAGACAGAAGATGAGGCTGTAGCACCGGTTTTCAGTTCCCGTGGCCAAACCTCTAGGTTTTAGCAAAGAAAGTGCCACTTACCGCAACAAGGTTTAAACCAGGATCCTCATGGAATGTGCGCCAACACCCCTGCGAGACTCCTCCTCCTCCCTTCACCAGGTATTATGGATGATACGGATGGCCCCAGGCTGCTCTGCTGCTGGATTCCGGCCCTGGCAGTCCACCTGGCTCGGGCTGAGAGAACACACGCGTGCCTGAGGATGGTGCACGGGCGCCACCGAGGGGAAAGGGCGATACCATCTAGTGATGCGTGCTCTATATCCCCTCAACATTTCATTTGCTGCCCATCGTGCCTGGGTGTCCGCACGTAAATGTGAAAGCAATGTGGCGTAGACGCCTTCCACGGCGTGCAGCCATCAGGACAAAGAGCCCCGCTGTCCAACAACACCCTGGCCTCGGGCCCTGCAATTCCTCTCCTGAGCACTCTCCCCTCCATCACAGCTAAAGGATGTCTTCCGGAAACCCTGAGACACGCTCAGGCAACTGTGCCTCCTCAGACTAAGAGCCAGTGACCTTTGGGGAACACACCAACTCTAAGCACACATGGCTCCACACAGTGGGACGCGCCCGGAAGATCAAGAGATCTTCCACAAGGGAAGGGCACACGGCCGAATATGACGGCCTCCACCAAAAGCGGCTCATAGGGACCCACGACAAAGGGCACGTGAGGAACACCTGGCTAATCAAGGCAGACTCACCAGCAGGCATACTTCCTGGCCTGCTGTTAGGACAGACGACCTACCCTTGTCGTACACACAAAGGTAATGGCATGGGAACCATTACGATGCCCAACGTGGCGGGGCAAACTGTTGCAGCAATTGGGTCTCTGCAGTGCTGCCTGGCACTTTCACACTCTGGGTCCGTCAGTGACGTGACCTCGGTGAAACCGTGAGGCCCAGGTCCTCTAGAAGCAACGTGTTACCTACAGCCGCGCAACAAGACCCGGCCAACAGCCTAGACACCTGAACCGGTATGACTTCTCTGGACTGTGGCCAGGCACGCCGTACACCACAGTCTCAAAGCACCAGCGGGTGGCAGGAGAAAAGATCCCCGCACCACACATCCTCTCGGGCCCGGAAACCTGTAGCCTTTCCTTGGCAGCCGACTCCCTTTCGCGTGGTTTTGCCCAATGACCTCCGGGAAGGTCTGCAATCCTCAGGGACTGCTAGGTGGGCTGGGTGTAGTACCGATGCAGGGCTGTACTGAGGAACACCTTCACATCTTCAACACAGGGAGAACGTGGACCAGTGGAAGATCTCCCCACGGCTTCCAATCGTCCCCATGTGGAAGCACCATATGTGCCAAGGCAACCATTCCCTGGCAGGGACACTGGCTCTTGAAGTCTGACCAAGGAGGGGACAGTTGCGAGACGTGCCTCAGGGTTTCCCGAAGACATCCTTTTGCCTCCAATGGAGGGGAGAGTGCTCAAAAGAGGAATTGCAGGGCCTATGACCACCAGGGTTCTTGGACAGCGGTAAACCTGTCCTGATGGCCAGCCTGAAGGCGTCTTCTTCATTGCCTTCACTTCTCCCTGCGGACACACAGGCAAGAAGGGCAGCAAATGAAATGTTGAGGGGATATAGAGCACGCATCACTAGATGGTATCGCCCTTTACCTCGGTGGCGCCCGGCACCATCCTCAAGCACGCGTGTGTTCTCTCACCCCGAGCCAGGTGGAATGCCAGGCCAGGAATCCCCAGCAGAAGCCTGGGGCCATCCGTTCATCTGTAATACCCAGTGAAGGGAGGAGGAGGAGTCTCACAGGGGTGTGGCCCACATTCCATGAGGATCCTGGTTTACCCTTGTTGCGGTAAGTGGCACTTCTTTGCTAAACCTAGAGGTTTGCACCACGGGAACTGAAACCTGACTACAGCCTCATCTTCTGTCCTTTTCTGGGGCAGAGCTTCGTGACCTGAGAACTGGCTGCATTTCCTGCCCCATGGCTCAGATCCTCTCCGCTTCTGTATGCTGACATGATTCAGCTCATGGCGCCCTTGGTGGAATCTGCAACTTTGCAGTCCGGGTTTGGCATGTGCTTGATCGACGTAGACCCCCACAAATGCATTCCTTGGAAATCTGAACAAAATGAGTGAGAAAACCCTACCGTCTCCTCATCGGAACTGAGGTCCAGCACGTGGCTCCAAAAGGAAAGAGGAGAGGTTGAGGTTGCATTTGCTGCCGTGTGTGGTACAGCCACGTGTTCAGTGGAGGTTGTGGCCGTCTCATGGGGAAAGACCATTGGGAAGGAGCCTGGATGCCAATCCAGGGGAAGCTAGGCAGCGTGCCGTCTCTGGTTTTTGGTCGGCCGGACTTGCTGTCCCCTGCCACGGACGAGCATGCGGCTAGGAGAGGAAGTGAGCCGTTGTGATCCTATCGCCTGCATTTGAGTTCTACAGCCGCCCCACCGGCTACTCGTTGCCTTGTGCCCGCACGGAAACGAAGCTATGCTCAGGTTCAGAGCAGGATTCCTGCCTAAGGCAGGCTCTTTGTCTGTTCTGCTTGGGACCAGATGCAGTTTAGTTTCTCATGATGAGGGGAGAAATCCAATGGGCCATTGTCCCCCGGAAGTTGGCCAAGCTGATGGCTCCTCCTCGGGTTGTTTCCGGCTGTGTGTCTGTGTGAACAGGCTAGAAAATGCCTTAGTCAAGATAATCACAGCAAGCTTCTTGTGGGGGTGGCTCTGGCATCTTTCCGTGACACGTTGGGATCCGGTGGAGAGGAAGGGCAAGGCTACCTTAAGACACATGAAATGGCTGGCTAAGCCCACATGTCTACTGGTGGGTGGACAGATTGACAGAGGCCATAGGCTTCCAGAACACTTTTGATATCCCCTCAGGAGCATTTGAGGCACGTGTAGAGAGGGAACCGGGAGAACTTCTGTGGACTGTCCCGCCTTTTTCCCTCCCTTGGTCGATTTACTTCATGGCGGGTCCCTGCGCTGTGATGGTTGCCTTTGTGGCACAGTATGGTGTCTTCTCATGGGGGCTGATTTGGAGGCGTGGGGTGTTTGTCCCTGTCTTCCACGTTCCCTGTGTTGAAGGTGTGAAGGTGTTCTGATCCAGCCCAACATCTTTACTAAACCTGGCCCACTGCGTTCCCTGAGTTTGCAGCTCCTCCGGAGGTCACTGGGCACAACCATGCGGAAAAAAGGGAGTCGGCTGCCAGGAAAGGCTATAGATTTAAGGCAGGGAGGATGTGTGGTGCGGGGTCATTTTCACTGCCACGCGCTGGTGATCAGACGTGGTATCCGGTGTGCCTGGCCACAGGCCAGACGAGTCATAGCGGTTCAGTGTCTAGGCTGTTGGCTGGGTTCTCTTAATTGCATGGCTGTGGTCACACATTGCTTCTAGAAGACCCTGGGCCTCACTGTTTCTCCGAGGTCACGTCACTGACGGGCCCGAGTGTGAATGTGCCAGGTACCACTGCAGTTGCCCATTGGTGCAATGGTTTCTCCGCCACAATGGCATTGGAATGGCTCCCATGCCATTTGGTTGCAAGGGTTTCCCCACCACGTTGGGCTTCAGAATGTTCCCGCACTACCTCTGTGTGTGAACCAAGGGTAGGTCATCTGTCTTGGCAGCAGCTCAGGAAGTGTGCCTACTGGTGAGTCTCCCTGATCATCCAGGTGTTCCTCACGTGCCCTTTGTCCGGTTCCCTTCGAGCTGCTTTTGATGAAGGCCGTCATATTCGGCCAAGGGCCCTTCCCTTGTGAAAGATCTCTTCCCGTAGAGCGTGCACTTGTGTGGAAGAATATGTGCCAAGGGCGGGCGTGTTCCCCTAATGGCACCGGCTCTTAGTCTGAGGGGCACAGTTGCCCAGAGGGTGTCTCAGGGGTTAGGAAGAATCCTTTTCGCTGTGTGGAGGGAGAGCACTCAGGAGTGGAATTGCAGTGCCAGACCAGGGTTTTTGGAAGCGGCTCTTGTCCTGATGGCCACACCCTCTGAAGGCGTCAGCTCTATGTTGCTTTCACGTTTCCTGCGGACCCACAGGCAAGATCTGCAGCAAATAACATGTCGAGGGGAGACAGAGCACGCATCACTGAGGGTATCGCCCTTTCCTCGGTGCACCCGTGCACCCTCCTATAGGACGCATGTGTTCTCTCACCCCGAGCCAGGTGGAATGCCAAGAAAGGAATTCCAGCAGCAGATCAACCTGGGACCATCTGTATAATCCCTGACCCCGGTGAAGTGAGGAGGAGGAGTCTCACAGGGTGTTGGCCCGCATTCCATGAGGATCCTGGTTTAACCCTTGTTGCGGTAAGTAGCACCTCTTTGCTAAACCTAGAGGTTTGACCAAGGGAACATGTGCAACGGGGCTACACCCTCACCTTCTGGCCTTTTCCGGGAACCCGAGCTTCGATGCCCTGAGAACTGGCTGCATTTCCTTCCCCAATGGCTTTGCTTTGTTCACTGCCTATGCTGACGTGATTCAGCTCGCTGTCCGTACCGTGGTGGAATCTGCAAGTTTGCATGTCCAGCGTTTGAGCATGTGCTTGGCTCGACGATGACTTCCACAAATGCATTCCTTGGAAATCTGAACAAAATGAGTGAGAAATCCCTGCCGTCTCCTCCTTGGAACTGAGGTCCAACACGTGGCTCCCAAAAGGAAAGTAGGGAGGGTTCGCGTTGCATTTGCTCCCGTGGGTGTCCACAGCCACGCTGTTTAAGTTGAGGCTTGTGGCCGTCTGATGGGGAGAAGAGGCATTGGGAAAGGAGCCTGGGATGCCAATCCAGGAGGGAAGGCTAGGGAGAGCGTGCCGTCTGTGGGTTCCTTGGTCTAGCCAGGACTGCTGTCCCTGCCACGGTTCAGCATTCGGGTAGGAGAGGAAGCGTGAGCCCTTGGTGGTCCGGTCGCCTGCCCTTGAGTTCTACAGGCCCCGCCACCGGCTACTCGTTGCCTTGTGCCCGCAAAGAAAGAAGTCTGTCTCAGGGTCAGAGCAGGATTCCTGGCCTAGGGCAGGCTTCTTTGCCATGTTCTGCTTGGGAGACCAGATGCAGTTTAGGTTTCTCCTGATAAGGGGAGAAATCCAATGGGCCATTGCCCCGGGAGTTGGCCAAGCTAAGGGCTCCTCCTCGGTTTGTGTCTGGCTTGTGTGTGCTGTGTGAAAGCTAGAAAATGCCTTAGTGAAGATAAGTCACAGCAAGCTTCTTTGGTGAGGGGTGGCTCTGGCATCTTTCCCTGACACGTTGGGATCCCGGTGGAGAGAGGAGGGCAAGGCGAATGAAAGACACAGAGATGGCTGGCTAATCCCACAGGTTTACTGGTGGTGGATAGATCGATGGTGGTCATAGGCTTCCGGGAACACTTTTGGTATTCCCTCAGGGCATTTGGAGGCAAGTGTAGAGAGGGAACACGGGAGCACATCTGTGGCGTGTCTCGCTTTTTCCCCTCCTTGGTCAATTTACTTCATGGCGGGTCCCTGTGCCAGGGAATGGTTGCCTTCGTGGCACAGTATGGTGTCTTCTCATGGGGGCTGATTTGGAGGCCGTGGGGTGTTTTGTCCCTGTCTGTCCACGTTCTCCCTGTGTTGAAGATGTGAGGGTGTTCCTCAGTACAGCCTGCATCGGTACTACACCCAGCCCACCTAGCAGTCCCTGAGGATTGCAGACCTTCCCGGAGGTCATTGGGCAAAACCACGCGGAAAGGGAGTCGGCTGCCAAGGAAAGGCTACAGGTTTCCGGCCCGAGAGGATGTGTGGTGCGGGATCTTTTCTCCTGCCACCCGCTGGTGCTTTGAGACTGTGGTGTACGGCGTGCCTGGCCACAGTCCAGAGAAGTCATACCGGTTCAGGTGTCTAGGCTGTTGGCCGGGTTCTCTTGTTGCGCGGCTGTAGGTACACGTTGCTTCTAGAGGACCTGGGCCTCACGGTTTCACCGAGGTCACGTCACTGACGGACCCAGAGTGTGAAAGTGCCAGGCAGCACTGCAAGAGACCCAATTGCTGCAACAGTTTGCCCCGCCACGTTGGGCATCGTAATGGTTCCCATGCCATTACCTTTGTGTGTACGACAAGGGTAGGTCGTCTGTCCTAACAGCAGGCCAGGAAGTATGCCTGCTGGTGAGTCTGCCTTGATTAGCCCAGGTGTTCCTCACGTGCCCTTTGTCGTGGGTCCCTATGAGCCGCTTTTGGTGGAGGCCGTCATATTCGGCCGTGTGCCCTTCCCTTGTGGAAGATCTCTTGATCTTCCGGGCGCGTCCACTGTGTGGAGCCATGTGTGCTTAGAGTTGGTGTGTTCCCCAAGGTCACTGGCTCTTAGTCTGAGGAGGCACAGTTGCCCTGAGCGTGTCTCAGGGTTTCCGGAAGACATCCTTTAGCTGTGATGGAGGGGAGAGTGCTCAGGAGAGGAATTGCAGGGCCCGAGGCCAGGGTGTTGTTGGACAGCGGGGCTCTTTGTCCTGATGGCGGCACGCCGTGAAGGCGTCTACGCCACATTGCTTTCACATTTACGTGCGGACACCCAGGCACGATGGGCAGCAAATGAAATGTTGAGGGGATATAGAGCACGCATCACTAGATGGTATCGCCCTTTCCCTCGGTGCGCCCGTGCACCATCCTCAGGCACGCGTGTGTTCTCTCAGCCCGAGCCAGGTGGACTGCCAGGGCCGGAATCCAGCAGCAGAGCAGCCTGGGGCCATCCGTATCATCCATAATACCTGGTGAAGGGAGGAGGAGGAGTCTCGCGGGGTGTTGGCGCACATTCCATGAGGATCCTGGTTTAAACCTTGTTGCGGTAAGTGGCACTTCTTTGCTAAAACCTAGAGGTTTGGCCACGGGAACTGAAAACCGGTGCTACAGCCTCATCTTCTGTCTTTTCCTGGGAACATGAGCTTCGATGACCTGAGAACTGGCTGCATTTCCTGCCCCATGGCTCAGATCTGGCCGCTTCTGTATGCTGACATGATTCAGCTCACTGGCCGTCCCTTGGTGGAATCTGCAACTTTGCATGTCCGGCGTTTGAGCATGTGCTTGGATCGATGATGACCCCCACAAATGCATTCCTTGGAAATCTGAACAAAATGAGTGAGAAAACCCTACCGTCTCCTCATCGGAACTGAGGTCCAGCACGTGGCTCCCAAAAGGAAAGTAGGGAGAGGTTGAGGTTGCGTTTGCTGCCGTGTGTGTGTACAGCCACGTTGTTCGAGTGGAGGGTTGTGGCCGTCTCATGGGGAGAAGAGCCATTGGGAAAGGAGCCTGGGATGCCAATCCAGGTGGGAAGGCTAGGGACAGCGTGCCGTCTCTGGGTTCCTTGGTCGAGCCAGGACTTCTGTCCCCTGCCACGGACGAGCACGCGGCTAGGAAAGGAAGCGTGAACCGTTGGTGGTCCTATCGACTGCATTTGAGTTCTACAGGCCGCCGCCACCGGCTACTCGTTGCCTTGTGCCCTCACGGAAAGAGAAGTCTATGCTCAGGGTCAGAGCAGGATTCCTGGCCTAGGGCTGGCTCTTTGTCATGTTCTGCTTGGGAGACCAGATGCAGTTTAGGTTTCTCATGATGAGGGAGAAATCCAATGGGCCATTGTCCCCGGGCGGTTGGCCAAGCTGATGGCTCCTCCTCGGGTTGTTTCCGGCTTGTGTGTGCTGTGTGAACAGGCTAGAAAATGCCTTAGTCAAGATAAGTCACAGCAAGCTTCTTTGGTGAGGGGTGGCTCTGGCATCTTTCCATGACACGTTGGGATCCCGTGGAGAGGGAAGGGCAAGGCTACCTATAAAGACACATGAAATGGCTGGCTAAGCCCACATGTCTACTTGTGGGTGGACAGATTGACAGAGGCCATAGGCTTCCAGGAACACTTTTGATATCCCCTCAGGAGCATTTGGAGGCACGTGTAGAGAGGGAACACGGGAGAACTTCTGTGGACTGTCCCGCCTTTCTCCCCTCCTTGGTCGATTTACTTCATGGCGGGTCCCTATGCTAGTGAATGGTTGCCTTTGTGGCACAGTATGGTGTCTTCTCATGGGGGCTGATTTGGAGGTCGTGGGGTGTTTTGTCCCTGTCTGTCCACGTTCCCCCTGTGTTGAAGGTGTGAGGGTGTTCCTGAGTCCAGCCCAACATCTTTACTAAACCTGGCCCACATAGCGTTCCCTGAGGTTTGCAGCTCCTCCCGGAGGTCACTGGGCACAACCATGCGGAAAAAGGGAGTCGGCTGCCAAGGAAAGGCTATAGATTTAAAGGCGGGTGAGGGTGTGTGGTGCGGGGGTCATTTTCACTGCCACGCGCTGGTGCATCCAGACTGTGGTATCCGGTGTGCCTGGCCACAGGCCAGACGAGTCATAGCGGTTCAGGTGTCTAGGCTGTTGGCTGGGTTCTCTTAATTGCATGGCTGTGGGTCACACATTGCTTCTAGAAGACCCGGGCCTCACTGTTTCTCCGAGGTCACGTCACTGACGGGCCCGGAGTGTGAATGTGCCAGGTACCACTGCAGTTGACCCCATTGGTGCAATGGTGTTCTCCGCCACAATGGGCATTGGAATGGCTCCCATGCCATTTGGTTGCAAGGGTTTCCCCACCACGTTGGGCTTCAGAATGTTTCCCATGTCATTACCTCTGTGTGTGAACCAAGGGTAGGTCATCTGTCTTGGCAGCAGCTCAGGAAGTGTGCCTACTGGTGAGTCTCCCTTGATCAGTCCAGGTGTTCCTCACGTGCCCTTTGTCACGGTTCCCTTCGAGCTGCTTTTGATGAAGGCCGTCATATTCGGCCAAGGCCCCTTCCCTTGTGGAAGATCTCTTCCCCGTAAGAGCGTGGCACTTGTGTGGAAGAATATGTGCCAAGGGCGGGCGTGTTCCCCTAGATGGCACCGGCTCTTAGTCTGAGGGGCCACAGTTGCCCAGAGGGTGTCTCAGGGGTTAGGAAGACATCCTTCTGCTGTGGTGGATGGGAGAGCACTCAGGAGTGGAATTGCAGTGCCCGAGACCAGGGGGATTTTGGACAGCGGTGCTCTATGTCCTGATGGCCGCACCCTCTGAAGGCGTCAGCTCTATGTTGCTTTCACGTTTCCCTGCGGACCCACAGGCAAGATCTGCAGCAAATTACATGTCGAGGGGAGACAGAGCACGCATCACTGAGGGACATCGCCCTTTCGCTCGGTGCACCCGTGCACCCTCCTATAGGACGCATGTGTTCTCTCACCCCGAGCCAGGTGGAATGCCAAGAAAGGAATTCCAGCAGCAGATCAACCTGGGACCATCTGTATAATCCCTGACACCCGGTGAAGTGAGGAGGAGGAGCCTCACAGGGGTGTTGGCCCGCATTCCATGAGGATCCTGGTTTAACCCTTGTTGCGGTAAGTAGCACCTCTTTCCTAAAACCTAGAGGTTTGACCAAGGGAACATGTGCAACGGGGCTACACCCTCACCTTCTGGCCTTTTCCATGGGAACCCGAGCTTCGATGCCCTGAGAACTGGCTGCATTTCCTTCCCCATGGCTTTGCTTTGTTCACTGCCGTATGCTGACGTGATTCAGCTCGCTGTCCGTACCGTGGTGGAATCTGCAAGTTTGCATGTCCAGCGTTTGAGCATGTGCTTGGCTCGACGATGACTTCCACAAATGCATTCCTTGGAAATCTGAACAAAATGAGTGAGAAATCCCTGCCGTCTCCTCCTTGGAACTGAGGTCCAACACGTGGCTCCCAAAAGGAAAGTAGGGAGAGGTTCGCGTTGCATTTGCTCCCGTGGGTGTCCACAGCCACGCTGTTTAAGTTGAGGCTTGTGGCCGTCTGATGGGGAGAAGAGGCATTGGGAAAGGAGCCTGGGATGCCAATCCAGGAGGGAAGGCTAGGGAGAGCGTGCCGTCTGTGGGTTCCTTGGTCTAGCCAGGACTGCTGTCCCCTGCCACGGTTCAGCATTCGGGTAGGAGAGGAAGCGTGAGCCCTTGGTGGTCCGGTCGCCTGCCCTTGAGTTCTACAGGCCTCCGCCACCGGCTACTCGTTGCCTTGTGCCCGCAAAGAAACGGAAGTCTGTAGGCTCAGGGTCAGAGCAGGATTCCTGGCCTAGGGCAGGCTTCTTTGCCATGTTCTGCTTGGGAGACCAGATGCAGTTTAGGTTTCTCCTGATAAGGGGAGAAATCCAATGGGCCATTGCCACCGGGAGGTTGGCCAAGCTAAGGGCTCCTCCTCGGGTTGTGTCTGGCTTGTGTGTGCTGTGTGAAAGGGCTAGAAAATGCCTTAGTGAAGATAAGTCACAGCAAGCTTCTTTGGTGAGGGGTGGCTCTGGCATCTTTCCCTGACACGTTGGGATCCCGGTGGAGAGAGGAGGGCAAGGCGAATGAAGAAGACACGAGAGATGGCTGGCTAATCCCACAGGTTTACTGGTGGGTGGATAGATCGATGGTGGTCATAGGCTTCCGGGAACACTTTTGGTATTCCCTCAGGGACATTTGGAGGCAAGTGTAGAGAGGGAACACGGGAGCACATCTGTGGCGTGTCTCGCTTGTTTCCCCTCCTTGGTCAATTTACTTCATGGCGGGTCCCTGTGCCAGGGAATGGTTGCCTTCGTGGCACAGTATGGTGTCTTCTCATGGGGGCTGATTTGGAGGCCGTGGGGTGTTTTGTCCCTGTCTGTCCACATTCTCCCTGTGTTGAAGATGTGAAGGTGTTCCTCAGTACAGCCCTGCATCGGTACTACACCCAGCCCACCTAGCAGTCCCTGAGGATTGCAGACCTTCCCGGAGGTCATTGGGCAAAACCACGCGGAAAGGGAGTCGGCTGCCAAGGAAAGGCTACAGGTTTCCGGGCCCGAGAGGATGTGTGGTGCGGGGATCTTTTCTCCTGCCACCCGCTGGTGCTTTGAGACTGTGGTGTACGGCGTGCCTGGCCACAGTCCAGAGAAGTCATACCGGTTCAGGTGTCTAGGCTGTTGGTCGGGTTCTCTTGTTGCGCGGCTGTAGGTAACACGTTGCTTCTAGAGGACCTGGGCCTCACGGTTTCACCGAGGTCACGTCACTGACGGACCCAGAGTGTGAAAGTGCCAGGCAGCACTGCAAGAGACCCAATTGCTGCAACAGTTTGCCCCGCCACGTTGGGCATCGTAATGGTTCCCATGCCATTACCTTTGTGTGTACGACAAGGGTAGGTCGTCTGTCCTAACAGCAGGCCAGGAAGTATGCCTGCTGGTGAGTCTGCCTTGATTAGCCCAGGTGTTCCTCACGTGCCCTTTGTCGTGGGTCCCTATGAGCCGCTTTTGGTGGAGGCCGTCATATTCGGCCGTGTGCCCTTCCCTTGTGGAAGATCTCTTGATCTTCCGGGCGCGTCCACTGTGTGGAGCCATGTGTGCTTAGAGTTGGTGTGTTCCCCAAAGGTCACTGGCTCTTAGTCTGAGGAGGCACAGTTGCCCTGAGCGTGTCTCAGGGTTTCCGGAAGACATCCTTTAGCTGTGATGGAGGGGAGAGTGCTCAGGAGAGGAATTGCAGGGCCCGAGGCCAGGGTGTTGTTGGACAGCGGGGCTCTTTGTCCTGATGGCGGCACGCCGTGAAGGCGTCTACGCCACATTGCTTTCACATTTACGTGCGGACACCCAGGCACGATGGGCAGCAAATGAAATGTTGAGGGGATATAGAGCACGCATCACTAGATGGTATCGCCCTTTCCCTCGGTGCGCCCGTGCACCATCCTCAGGCACGCGTGTGTTCTCTCAGCCCGAGCCAGGTGGACTGCCAGGGCCGGACTCCCAGCAGCAGAGCAGCCTGGGGCCATCCGTATCATCCATAATACCTGGTGAAGGGAGGAGGAGGAGTCTCGCAGGGGTGTTGGCGCACATTCCATGAGGATCCTGGTTTAAACCTTGTTGCGGTAAGTGGCACTTCTTTGCTAAAACCTAGAGGTTTGGCCACGGGAACTGAAAACGGTGCTACAGCCTCATCTTCTGTCTTTTTCCTGGGGAACATGAGCTTCGATGACCTGAGAACTGGCTGCATTTCCTGCCCCATGGCTCAGATCTGGCCGCTTCTGTATGCTGACATGATTCAGCTCACTGGCCGTCCCTTGGTGGAATCTGCAACTTTGCATGTCCGGCGTTTGAGCATGTGCTTGGATCGATGATGACCCCCACAAATGCATTCCTTGGAAATCTGAACAAAATGAGTGAGAAAACCCTACCGTCTCCTCATCGGAACTGAGGTCCAGCACGTGGCTCCCAAAAGGAAAGTAGGGAGAGGTTGAGGTTGCGTTTGCTGCCGTGTGTGTGTACAGCCACGTTGTTCGAGTGGAGGGTTGTGGCCGTCTCATGGGGAGAAGAGCCATTGGGAAAGGAGCCTGGGATGCCAATCCAGGTGGGAAGGCTAGGGACAGCGTGCCGTCTCTGGGTTCCTTGGTCGAGCCAGGACTTCTGTCCCCTGCCACGGACGAGCACGCGGCTAGGAAAGGAAGCGTGAACCGTTGGTGGTCCTATCGACTGCATTTGAGTTCTACAGGCCGCCGCCACCGGCTACTCGTTGCCTTGTGCCCTCACGGAAAGAGAAGTCTATGCTCAGGGTCAGAGCAGGATTCCTGGCCTAGGGCTGGCTCTTTGTCATGTTCTGCTTGGGAGACCAGATGCAGTTTAGGTTTCTCATGATGAGGGGAGAAATCCAATGGGCCATTGTCCCCGGGCGGTTGGCCAAGCTGATGGCTCCTCCTCGGGTTGTTTCCGGCTTGTGTGTGCTGTGTGAACAGGCTAGAAAATGCCTTAGTCAAGATAAGTCACAGCAAGCTTCTTTGGTGAGGGGTGGCTCTGGCATCTTTCCATGACACGTTGGGATCCCGGTGGAGAGGGAAGGGCAAGGCTACCTATAAAGACACATGAAATGGCTGGCTAAGCCCACATGTCTACTTGTGGGTGGACAGATTGACAGAGGCCATAGGCTTCCAGGAACACTTTTGATATCCCCTCAGGAGCATTTGGAGGCACGTGTAGAGAGGGAACACGGGAGAACTTCTGTGGACTGTCCCGCCTTTCTCCCCTCCTTGGTCGATTTACTTCATGGCGGGTCCCTATGCTAGTGAATGGTTGCCTTTGTGGCACAGTATGGTGTCTTCTCATGGGGGCTGATTTGGAGGTCGTGGGGTGTTTTGTCCCTGTCTGTCCACGTTCCCCCTGTGTTGAAGGTGTGAGGGTGTTCCTGAGTCCAGCCCAACATCTTTACTAAACCTGGCCCACATAGCGTTCCCTGAGGTTTGCAGCTCCTCCCGGAGGTCACTGGGCACAACCATGCGGAAAAAAGGGAGTCGGCTGCCAAGGAAAGGCTATAGATTTAAAGGCGGGTGAGGGTGTGTGGTGCGGGGGTCATTTTCACTGCCACGCGCTGGTGCATCCAGACTGTGGTATCCGGTGTGCCTGGCCACAGGCCAGACGAGTCATAGCGGTTCAGGTGTCTAGGCTGTTGGCTGGGTTCTCTTAATTGCATGGCTGTGGGTCACACATTGCTTCTAGAAGACCCGGGCCTCACTGTTTCTCCGAGGTCACGTCACTGACGGGCCCGGAGTGTGAATGTGCCAGGTACCACTGCAGTTGACCCCATTGGTGCAATGGTGTTCTCCGCCACAATGGGCATTGGAATGGCTCCCATGCCATTTGGTTGCAAGGGTTTCCCCACCACGTTGGGCTTCAGAATGTTTCCCATGTCATTACCTCTGTGTGTGAACCAAGGGTAGGTCATCTGTCTTGGCAGCAGCTCAGGAAGTGTGCCTACTGGTGAGTCTCCCTTGATCAGTCCAGGTGTTCCTCACGTGCCCTTTGTCACGGTTCCCTTCGAGCTGCTTTTGATGAAGGCCGTCATATTCGGCCAAGGCCCCTTCCCTTGTGGAAGATCTCTTCCCCGTAAGAGCGTGGCACTTGTGTGGAAGAATATGTGCCAAGGGCGGGCGTGTTCCCCTAGATGGCACCGGCTCTTAGTCTGAGGGGCCACAGTTGCCCAGAGGGTGTCTCAGGGGTTTAGGAAGACATCCTTCTGCTGTGGTGGATGGGAGAGCACTCAGGAGTGGAATTGCAGTGCCCGAGACCAGGGGATTTTGGACAGCGGTGCTCTATGTCCTGATGGCCGCACCCTCTGAAGGCGTCAGCTCTATGTTGCTTTCACGTTTCCCTGCGGACCCACAGGCAAGATCTGCAGCAAATTACATGTCGAGGGGAGACAGAGCACGCATCACTGAGGGACATCGCCCTTTCGCTCGGTGCACCCGTGCACCCTCCTATAGGACGCATGTGTTCTCTCACCCCGAGCCAGGTGGAATGCCAAGAAAGGAATTCCAGCAGCAGATCAACCTGGGACCATCTGTATAATCCCTGACACCCGGTGAAGTGAGGAGGAGGAGCCTCACAGGGGTGTTGGCCCGCATTCCATGAGGATCCTGGTTTAACCCTTGTTGCGGTAAGTAGCACCTCTTTCCTAAAACCTAGAGGTTTGACCAAGGGAACATGTGCAACGGGGCTACACCCTCACCTTCTGGCCTTTTCCATGGGAACCCGAGCTTCGATGCCCTGAGAACTGGCTGCATTTCCTTCCCAATGGCTTTGCTTTGTTCACTGCCGTATGCTGACGTGATTCAGCTCGCTGTCCGTACCGTGGTGGAATCTGCAAGTTTGCATGTCCAGCGTTTGAGCATGTGCTTGGCTCGACGATGACTTCCACAAATGCATTCCTTGGAAATCTGAACAAAATGAGTGAGAAATCCCTGCCGTCTCCTCCTTGGAACTGAGGTCCAACACGTGGCTCCCAAAAGGAAAGTAGGGAGAGGTTCGCGTTGCATTTGCTCCCGTGGGTGTCCACAGCCACGCTGTTTAAGTTGAGGCTTGTGGCCGTCTGATGGGGAGAAGAGGCATTGGGAAAGGAGCCTGGGATGCCAATCCAGGAGGGAAGGCTAGGGAGAGCGTGCCGTCTGTGGGTTCCTTGGTCTAGCCAGGACTGCTGTCCCCTGCCACGGTTCAGCATTCGGGTAGGAGAGGAAGCGTGAGCCCTTGGTGGTCCGGTCGCCTGCCCTTGAGTTCTACAGGCCTCCGCCACCGGCTACTCGTTGCCTTGTGCCCGCAAAGAAACGGAAGTCTGTAGGCTCAGGGTCAGAGCAGGATTCCTGGCCTAGGGCAGGCTTCTTTGCCATGTTCTGCTTGGGAGACCAGATGCAGTTTAGGTTTCTCCTGATAAGGGGAGAAATCCAATGGGCCATTGCCACCGGGAGGTTGGCCAAGCTAAGGGCTCCTCCTCGGGTTGTGTCTGGCTTGTGTGTGCTGTGTGAAAGGGCTAGAAAATGCCTTAGTGAAGATAAGTCACAGCAAGCTTCTTTGGTGAGGGGTGGCTCTGGCATCTTTCCCTGACACGTTGGGATCCCGGTGGAGAGAGGAGGGCAAGGCGAATGAAGAAGACACGAGAGATGGCTGGCTAATCCCACAGGTTTACTGGTGGGTGGATAGATCGATGGTGGTCATAGGCTTCCGGGAACACTTTTGGTATTCCCTCAGGGACATTTGGAGGCAAGTGTAGAGAGGGAACACGGGAGCACATCTGTGGCGTGTCTCGCTTGTTTCCCCTCCTTGGTCAATTTACTTCATGGCGGGTCCCTGTGCCAGGGAATGGTTGCCTTCGTGGCACAGTATGGTGTCTTCTCATGGGGGCTGATTTGGAGGCCGTGGGGTGTTTTGTCCCTGTCTGTCCACGTTCTCCCTGTGTTGAAGATGTGAAGGTGTTCCTCAGTACAGCCCTGCATCGGTACTACACCCAGCCCACCTAGCAGTCCCTGAGGATTGCAGACCTTCCCGGAGGTCATTGGGCAAAACCACGCGGAAAGGGAGTCGGCTGCCAAGGAAAGGCTACAGGTTTCCGGGCCCGAGAGGATGTGTGGTGCGGGGATCTTTTCTCCTGCCACCCGCTGGTGCTTTGAGACTGTGGTGTACGGCGTGCCTGGCCACAGTCCAGAGAAGTCATACCGGTTCAGGTGTCTAGGCTGTTGGCCGGGTTCTCTTGTTGCGCGGCTGTAGGTAACACGTTGCTTCTAGAGGACCTGGGCCTCACGGTTTCACCGAGGTCACGTCACTGACGGACCCAGAGTGTGAAAGTGCCAGGCAGCACTGCAAGAGACCCAATTGCTGCAACAGTTTGCCCCGCCACGTTGGGCATCGTAATGGTTCCCATGCCATTACCTTTGTGTGTACGACAAGGGTAGGTCGTCTGTCCTAACAGCAGGCCAGGAAGTATGCCTGCTGGTGAGTCTGCCTTGATTAGCCCAGGTGTTCCTCACGTGCCCTTTGTCGTGGGTCCCTATGAGCCGCTTTTGGTGGAGGCCGTCATATTCGGCCGTGTGCCCTTCCCTTGTGGAAGATCTCTTGATCTTCCGGGCGCGTCCACTGTGTGGAGCCATGTGTGCTTAGAGTTGGTGTGTTCCCCAAAGGTCACTGGCTCTTAGTCTGAGGAGGCACAGTTGCCCTGAGCGTGTCTCAGGGTTTCCGGAAGACATCCTTTAGCTGTGATGGAGGGAGAGTGCTCAGGAGAGGAATTGCAGGGCCCGAGGCCAGGGTGTTGTTGGACAGCGGGGCTCTTTGTCCTGATGGCGGCACGCCGTGAAGGCGTCTACGCCACATTGCTTTCACATTTACGTGCGGACACCCAGGCACGATGGGCAGCAAATGAAATGTTGAGGGGATATAGAGCACGCATCACTAGATGGTATCGCCCTTTCCCTCGGTGCGCCCGTGCACCATCCTCAGGCACGCGTGTGTTCTCTCAGCCCGAGCCAGGTGGACTGCCAGGGCCGGACTCCCAGCAGCAGAGCAGCCTGGGGCCATCCGTATCATCCATAATACCTGGTGAAGGGAGGAGGAGGAGTCTCGCAGGGGTGTTGGCGCACATTCCATGAGGATCCTGGTTTAAACCTTGTTGCGGTAAGTGGCACTTCTTTGCTAAAACCTAGAGGTTTGGCCACGGGAACTGAAAACCGGTGCTACAGCCTCATCTTCTGTCTTTTTCCTGGGGAACATGAGCTTCGATGACCTGAGAACTGGCTGCATTTCCTGCCCCATGGCTCAGATCTGGCCGCTTCTGTATGCTGACATGATTCAGCTCACTGGCCGTCCCTTGGTGGAATCTGCAACTTTGCATGTCCGGCGTTTGAGCATGTGCTTGGATCGATGATGACCCCCACAAATGCATTCCTTGGAAATCTGAACAAAATGAGTGAGAAAACCCTACCGTCTCCTCATCGGAACTGAGGTCCAGCACGTGGCTCCCAAAAGGAAAGTAGGGAGAGGTTGAGGTTGCGTTTGCTGCCGTGTGTGTGTACAGCCACGTTGTTCGAGTGGAGGGTTGTGGCCGTCTCATGGGGAGAAGAGCCATTGGGAAAGGAGCCTGGGATGCCAATCCAGGTGGGAAGGCTAGGGACAGCGTGCCGTCTCTGGGTTCCTTGGTCGAGCCAGGACTTCTGTCCCCTGCCACGGACGAGCACGCGGCTAGGAAAGGAAGCGTGAACCGTTGGTGGTCCTATCGACTGCATTTGAGTTCTACAGGCCGCCGCCACCGGCTACTCGTTGCCTTGTGCCCTCACGGAAAGAGAAGTCTATGCTCAGGGTCAGAGCAGGATTCCTGGCCTAGGGCTGGCTCTTTGTCATGTTCTGCTTGGGAGACCAGATGCAGTTTAGGTTTCTCATGATGAGGGGAGAAATCCAATGGGCCATTGTCCCCGGGCGGTTGGCCAAGCTGATGGCTCCTCCTCGGGTTGTTTCCGGCTTGTGTGTGCTGTGTGAACAGGCTAGAAAATGCCTTAGTCAAGATAAGTCACAGCAAGCTTCTTTGGTGAGGGGTGGCTCTGGCATCTTTCCATGACACGTTGGGATCCCGGTGGAGAGGGAAGGGCAAGGCTACCTATAAAGACACATGAAATGGCTGGCTAAGCCCACATGTCTACTTGTGGGTGGACAGATTGACAGAGGCCATAGGCTTCCAGGAACACTTTTGATATCCCCTCAGGAGCATTTGGAGGCACGTGTAGAGAGGGAACACGGGAGAACTTCTGTGGACTGTCCCGCCTTTCTCCCCTCCTTGGTCGATTTACTTCATGGCGGGTCCCTATGCTAGTGAATGGTTGCCTTTGTGGCACAGTATGGTGTCTTCTCATGGGGGCTGATTTGGAGGTCGTGGGGTGTTTTGTCCCTGTCTGTCCACGTTCCCCCTGTGTTGAAGGTGTGAGGGTGTTCCTGAGTCCAGCCCAACATCTTTACTAAACCTGGCCCACATAGCGTTCCCTGAGGTTTGCAGCTCCTCCCGGAGGTCACTGGGCACAACCATGCGGAAAAAGGGAGTCGGCTGCCAAGGAAAGGCTATAGATTTAAAGGCGGGTGAGGGTGTGTGGTGCGGGGGTCATTTTCACTGCCACGCGCTGGTGCATCCAGACTGTGGTATCCGGTGTGCCTGGCCACAGGCCAGACGAGTCATAGCGGTTCAGGTGTCTAGGCTGTTGGCTGGGTTCTCTTAATTGCATGGCTGTGGGTCACACATTGCTTCTAGAAGACCCGGGCCTCACTGTTTCTCCGAGGTCACGTCACTGACGGGCCCGGAGTGTGAATGTGCCAGGTACCACTGCAGTTGACCCCATTGGTGCAATGGTGTTCTCCGCCACAATGGGCATTGGAATGGCTCCCATGCCATTTGGTTGCAAGGGTTTCCCCACCACGTTGGGCTTCAGAATGTTTCCCATGTCATTACCTCTGTGTGTGAACCAAGGGTAGGTCATCTGTCTTGGCAGCAGCTCAGGAAGTGTGCCTACTGGTGAGTCTCCCTTGATCAGTCCAGGTGTTCCTCACGTGCCCTTTGTCACGGTTCCCTTCGAGCTGCTTTTGATGAAGGCCGTCATATTCGGCCAAGGCCCCTTCCCTTGTGGAAGATCTCTTCCCCGTAAGAGCGTGGCACTTGTGTGGAAGAATATGTGCCAAGGGCGGGCGTGTTCCCCTAGATGGCACCGGCTCTTAGTCTGAGGGGCCACAGTTGCCCAGAGGGTGTCTCAGGGGTTTAGGAAGACATCCTTCTGCTGTGGTGGATGGGAGAGCACTCAGGAGTGGAATTGCAGTGCCCGAGACCAGGGGGATTTTGGACAGCGGTGCTCTATGTCCTGATGGCCGCACCCTCTGAAGGCGTCAGCTCTATGTTGCTTTCACGTTTCCCTGCGGACCCACAGGCAAGATCTGCAGCAAATTACATGTCGAGGGGAGACAGAGCACGCATCACTGAGGGACATCGCCCTTTCGCTCGGTGCACCCGTGCACCCTCCTATAGGACGCATGTGTTCTCTCACCCCGAGCCAGGTGGAATGCCAAGAAAGGAATTCCAGCAGCAGATCAACCTGGGACCATCTGTATAATCCCTGACACCCGGTGAAGTGAGGAGGAGGAGCCTCACAGGGGTGTTGGCCCGCATTCCATGAGGATCCTGGTTTAACCCTTGTTGCGGTAAGTAGCACCTCTTTCCTAAAACCTAGAGGTTTGACCAAGGGAACATGTGCAACGGGGCTACACCCTCACCTTCTGGCCTTTTCCATGGGAACCCGAGCTTCGATGCCCTGAGAACTGGCTGCATTTCCTTCCCCAATGGCTTTGCTTTGTTCACTGCCGTATGCTGACGTGATTCAGCTCGCTGTCCGTACCGTGGTGGAATCTGCAAGTTTGCATGTCCAGCGTTTGAGCATGTGCTTGGCTCGACGATGACTTCCACAAATGCATTCCTTGGAAATCTGAACAAAATGAGTGAGAAATCCCTGCCGTCTCCTCCTTGGAACTGAGGTCCAACACGTGGCTCCCAAAAGGAAAGTAGGGAGAGGTTCGCGTTGCATTTGCTCCCGTGGGTGTCCACAGCCACGCTGTTTAAGTTGAGGCTTGTGGCCGTCTGATGGGGAGAAGAGGCATTGGGAAAGGAGCCTGGGATGCCAATCCAGGAGGGAAGGCTAGGGAGAGCGTGCCGTCTGTGGGTTCCTTGGTCTAGCCAGGACTGCTGTCCCCTGCCACGGTTCAGCATTCGGGTAGGAGAGGAAGCGTGAGCCCTTGGTGGTCCGGTCGCCTGCCCTTGAGTTCTACAGGCCTCCGCCACCGGCTACTCGTTGCCTTGTGCCCGCAAAGAAACGGAAGTCTGTAGGCTCAGGGTCAGAGCAGGATTCCTGGCCTAGGGCAGGCTTCTTTGCCATGTTCTGCTTGGGAGACCAGATGCAGTTTAGGTTTCTCCTGATAAGGGGAGAAATCCAATGGGCCATTGCCACCGGGAGGTTGGCCAAGCTAAGGGCTCCTCCTCGGGTTGTGTCTGGCTTGTGTGTGCTGTGTGAAAGGGCTAGAAAATGCCTTAGTGAAGATAAGTCACAGCAAGCTTCTTTGGTGAGGGGTGGCTCTGGCATCTTTCCCTGACACGTTGGGATCCCGGTGGAGAGAGGAGGGCAAGGCGAATGAAGAAGACACGAGAGATGGCTGGCTAATCCCACAGGTTTACTGGTGGGTGGATAGATCGATGGTGGTCATAGGCTTCCGGGACACTTTTGGTATTCCCTCAGGGACATTTGGAGGCAAGTGTAGAGAGGGAACACGGGAGCACATCTGTGGCGTGTCTCGCTTGTTTCCCCTCCTTGGTCAATTTACTTCATGGCGGGTCCCTGTGCCAGGGAATGGTTGCCTTCGTGGCACAGTATGGTGTCTTCTCATGGGGGCTGATTTGGAGGCCGTGGGGTGTTTTGTCCCTGTCTGTCCACGTTCTCCCTGTGTTGAAGATGTGAAGGTGTTCCTCAGTACAGCCCTGCATCGGTACTACACCCCCCACCTAGCAGTCCCTGAGGATTGCAGACCTTCCCGGAGGTCATTGGGCAAAACCACGCGGAAAGGGAGTCGGCTGCCAAGGAAAGGCTACAGGTTTCCGGGCCCGAGAGGATGTGTGGTGCGGGGATCTTTTCTCCTGCCACCCGCTGGTGCTTTGAGACTGTGGTGTACGGCGTGCCTGGCCACAGTCCAGAGAAGTCATACCGGTTCAGGTGTCTAGGCTGTTGGCCGGGTTCTCTTGTTGCGCGGCTGTAGGTAACACGTTGCTTCTAGAGGACCTGGGCCTCACGGTTTCACCGAGGTCACGTCACTGACGGACCCAGAGTGTGAAAGTGCCAGGCAGCACTGCAAGAGACCCAATTGCTGCAACAGTTTGCCCCGCCACGTTGGGCATCGTAATGGTTCCCATGCCATTACCTTTGTGTGTACGACAAGGGTAGGTCGTCTGTCCTAACAGCAGGCCAGGAAGTATGCCTGCTGGTGAGTCTGCCTTGATTAGCCCAGGTGTTCCTCACGTGCCCTTTGTCGTGGGTCCCTATGAGCCGCTTTTGGTGGAGGCCGTCATATTCGGCCGTGTGCCCTTCCCTTGTGGAAGATCTCTTGATCTTCCGGGCGCGTCCACTGTGTGGAGCCATGTGTGCTTAGAGTTGGTGTGTTCCCCAAAGGTCACTGGCTCTTAGTCTGAGGAGGCACAGTTGCCCTGAGCGTGTCTCAGGGTTTCCGGAAGACATCCTTTAGCTGTGATGGAGGGAGAGTGCTCAGGAGAGGAATTGCAGGGCCCGAGGCCAGGGTGTTGTTGGACAGCGGGGCTCTTTGTCCTGATGGCGGCACGCCGTGAAGGCGTCTACGCCACATTGCTTTCACATTTACGTGCGGACACCCAGGCACGATGGGCAGCAAATGAAATGTTGAGGGGATATAGAGCACGCATCACTAGATGGTATCGCCCTTTCCCTCGGTGCGCCCGTGCACCATCCTCAGGCACGCGTGTGTTCTCTCAGCCCGAGCCAGGTGGACTGCCAGGGCCGGACTCCCAGCAGCAGAGCAGCCTGGGGCCATCCGTATCATCCATAATACCTGGTGAAGGGAGGAGGAGGAGTCTCGCAGGGGTGTTGGCGCACATTCCATGAGGATCCTGGTTTAAACCTTGTTGCGGTAAGTGGCACTTCTTTGCTAAAACCTAGAGGTTTGGCCACGGGAACTGAAAACCGGTGCTACAGCCTCATCTTCTGTCTTTTTCCTGGGGAACATGAGCTTCGATGACCTGAGAACTGGCTGCATTTCCTGCCCCATGGCTCAGATCTGGCCGCTTCTGTATGCTGACATGATTCAGCTCACTGGCCGTCCCTTGGTGGAATCTGCAACTTTGCATGTCCGGCGTTTGAGCATGTGCTTGGATCGATGATGACCCCCACAAATGCATTCCTTGGAAATCTGAACAAAATGAGTGAGAAAACCCTACCGTCTCCTCATCGGAACTGAGGTCCAGCACGTGGCTCCCAAAAGGAAAGTAGGGAGAGGTTGAGGTTGCGTTTGCTGCCGTGTGTGTGTACAGCCACGTTGTTCGAGTGGAGGGTTGTGGCCGTCTCATGGGGAGAAGAGCCATTGGGAAAGGAGCCTGGGATGCCAATCCAGGTGGGAAGGCTAGGGACAGCGTGCCGTCTCTGGGTTCCTTGGTCGAGCCAGGACTTCTGTCCCCTGCCACGGACGAGCACGCGGCTAGGAAAGGAAGCGTGAACCGTTGGTGGTCCTATCGACTGCATTTGAGTTCTACAGGCCGCCGCCACCGGCTACTCGTTGCCTTGTGCCCTCACGGAAAGAGAAGTCTATGCTCAGGGTCAGAGCAGGATTCCTGGCCTAGGGCTGGCTCTTTGTCATGTTCTGCTTGGGAGACCAGATGCAGTTTAGGTTTCTCATGATGAGGGGAGAAATCCAATGGGCCATTGTCCCCGGGCGGTTGGCCAAGCTGATGGCTCCTCCTCGGGTTGTTTCCGGCTTGTGTGTGCTGTGTGAACAGGCTAGAAAATGCCTTAGTCAAGATAAGTCACAGCAAGCTTCTTTGGTGAGGGGTGGCTCTGGCATCTTTCCATGACACGTTGGGATCCCGGTGGAGAGGGAAGGGCAAGGCTACCTATAAAGACACATGAAATGGCTGGCTAAGCCCACATGTCTACTTGTGGGTGGACAGATTGACAGAGGCCATAGGCTTCCAGGAACACTTTTGATATCCCCTCAGGAGCATTTGGAGGCACGTGTAGAGAGGGAACACGGGAGAACTTCTGTGGACTGTCCCGCCTTTCTCCCCTCCTTGGTCGATTTACTTCATGGCGGGTCCCTATGCTAGTGAATGGTTGCCTTTGTGGCACAGTATGGTGTCTTCTCATGGGGCTGATTTGGAGGTCGTGGGGTGTTTTGTCCCTGTCTGTCCACGTTCCCCCTGTGTTGAAGGTGTGAGGGTGTTCCTGAGTCCAGCCCAACATCTTTACTAAACCTGGCCCACATAGCGTTCCCTGAGGTTTGCAGCTCCTCCCGGAGGTCACTGGGCACAACCATGCGGAAAAAAGGAGTCGGCTGCCAAGGAAAGGCTATAGATTTAAAGGCGGGTGAGGGTGTGTGGTGCGGGGGTCATTTTCACTGCCACGCGCTGGTGCATCCAGACTGTGGTATCCGGTGTGCCTGGCCACAGGCCAGACGAGTCATAGCGGTTCAGGTGTCTAGGCTGTTGGCTGGGTTCTCTTAATTGCATGGCTGTGGGTCACACATTGCTTCTAGAAGACCCGGGCCTCACTGTTTCTCCGAGGTCACGTCACTGACGGGCCCGGAGTGTGAATGTGCCAGGTACCACTGCAGTTGACCCCATTGGTGCAATGGTGTTCTCCGCCACAATGGGCATTGGAATGGCTCCCATGCCATTTGGTTGCAAGGGTTTCCCCACCACGTTGGGCTTCAGAATGTTTCCCATGTCATTACCTCTGTGTGTGAACCAAGGGTAGGTCATCTGTCTTGGCAGCAGCTCAGGAAGTGTGCCTACTGGTGAGTCTCCCTTGATCAGTCCAGGTGTTCCTCACGTGCCCTTTGTCACGGTTCCCTTCGAGCTGCTTTTGATGAAGGCCGTCATATTCGGCCAAGGCCCCTTCCCTTGTGGAAGATCTCTTCCCCGTAAGAGCGTGGCACTTGTGTGGAAGAATATGTGCCAAGGGCGGGCGTGTTCCCCTAGATGGCACCGGCTCTTAGTCTGAGGGGCCACAGTTGCCCAGAGGGTGTCTCAGGGGTTTAGGAAGACATCCTTCTGCTGTGGTGGATGGGAGAGCACTCAGGAGTGGAATTGCAGTGCCCGAGACCAGGGGATTTTGGACAGCGGTGCTCTATGTCCTGATGGCCGCACCCTCTGAAGGCGTCAGCTCTATGTTGCTTTCACGTTTCCCTGCGGACCCACAGGCAAGATCTGCAGCAAATTACATGTCGAGGGGAGACAGAGCACGCATCACTGAGGGACATCGCCCTTTCGCTCGGTGCACCCGTGCACCCTCCTATAGGACGCATGTGTTCTCTCACCCCGAGCCAGGTGGAATGCCAAGAAAGGAATTCCAGCAGCAGATCAACCTGGGACCATCTGTATAATCCCTGACACCCGGTGAAGTGAGGAGGAGGAGCCTCACAGGGGTGTTGGCCCGCATTCCATGAGGATCCTGGTTTAACCCTTGTTGCGGTAAGTAGCACCTCTTTCCTAAAACCTAGAGGTTTGACCAAGGGAACATGTGCAACGGGGCTACACCCTCACCTTCTGGCCTTTTCCATGGGAACCCGAGCTTCGATGCCCTGAGAACTGGCTGCATTTCCTTCCCCAATGGCTTTGCTTTGTTCACTGCCGTATGCTGACGTGATTCAGCTCGCTGTCCGTACCGTGGTGGAATCTGCAAGTTTGCATGTCCAGCGTTTGAGCATGTGCTTGGCTCGACGATGACTTCCACAAATGCATTCCTTGGAAATCTGAACAAAATGAGTGAGAAATCCCTGCCGTCTCCTCCTTGGAACTGAGGTCCAACACGTGGCTCCCAAAAGGAAAGTAGGGAGAGGTTCGCGTTGCATTTGCTCCCGTGGGTGTCCACAGCCACGCTGTTTAAGTTGAGGCTTGTGGCCGTCTGATGGGGAGAAGAGGCATTGGGAAAGGAGCCTGGGATGCCAATCCAGGAGGGAAGGCTAGGGAGAGCGTGCCGTCTGTGGGTTCCTTGGTCTAGCCAGGACTGCTGTCCCCTGCCACGGTTCAGCATTCGGGTAGGAGAGGAAGCGTGAGCCCTTGGTGGTCCGGTCGCCTGCCCTTGAGTTCTACAGGCCTCCGCCACCGGCTACTCGTTGCCTTGTGCCCGCAAAGAAACGGAAGTCTGTAGGCTCAGGGTCAGAGCAGGATTCCTGGCCTAGGGCAGGCTTCTTTGCCATGTTCTGCTTGGGAGACCAGATGCAGTTTAGGTTTCTCCTGATAAGGGAGAAATCCAATGGGCCATTGCCACCGGGAGGTTGGCCAAGCTAAGGGCTCCTCCTCGGGTTGTGTCTGGCTTGTGTGTGCTGTGTGTGAAAGGGCTAGAAAATGCCTTAGTGAAGATAAGTCACAGCAAGCTTCTTTGGTGAGGGTGGCTCTGGCATCTTTCCCTGACACGTTGGGATCCGGTGGAGAGAGGAGGGCAAGGCGAATGAAGAAGACACGAGAGATGGCTGGCTAATCCCACAGGTTTACTGGTGGGTGGATAGATCGATGGTGGTCATAGGCTTCCGGGAACACTTTTGGTATTCCCTCAGGGACATTTGGAGGCAAGTGTAGAGAGGGAACACGGGAGCACATCTGTGGCGTGTCTCGCTTGTTTCCCCTCCTTGGTCAATTTACTTCATGGCGGGTCCCTGTGCCAGGGAATGGTTGCCTTCGTGGCACAGTATGGTGTCTTCTCATGGGGGCTGATTTGGAGGCCGTGGGGTGTTTTGTCCCTGTCTGTCCACGTTCTCCCTGTGTTGAAGATGTGAAGGTGTTCCTCAGTACAGCCCTGCATCGGTACTACACCCAGCCCACCTAGCAGTCCTGAGGATTGCAGACCTTCCCGGAGGTCATTGGGCAAAACCACGCGGAAAGGGAGTCGGCTGCCAAGGAAAGGCTACAGGTTTCCGGGCCCGAGAGGATGTGTGGTGCGGGGATCTTTTCTCCTGCCACCCGCTGGTGCTTTGAGACTGTGGTGTACGGCGTGCCTGGCCACAGTCCAGAGAAGTCATACCGGTTCAGGTGTCTAGGCTGTTGGCCGGGTTCTCTTGTTGCGCGGCTGTAGGTAACACGTTGCTTCTAGAGGACCTGGGCCTCACGGTTTCACCGAGGTCACGTCACTGACGGACCCAGAGTGTGAAAGTGCCAGGCAGCACTGCAAGAGACCCAATTGCTGCAACAGTTTGCCCCGCCACGTTGGGCATCGTAATGGTTCCCATGCCATTACCTTTGTGTGTACGACAAGGGTAGGTCGTCTGTCCTAACAGCAGGCCAGGAAGTATGCCTGCTGGTGAGTCTGCCTTGATTAGCCCAGGTGTTCCTCACGTGCCCTTTGTCGTGGGTCCCTATGAGCCGCTTTTGGTGGAGGCCGTCATATTCGGCCGTGTGCCCTTCCCTTGTGGAAGATCTCTTGATCTTCCGGGCGCGTCCACTGTGTGGAGCCATGTGTGCTTAGAGTTGGTGTGTTCCCCAAAGGTCACTGGCTCTTAGTCTGAGGAGGCACAGTTGCCCTGAGCGTGTCTCAGGGTTTCCGGAAGACATCCTTTAGCTGTGATGGAGGGGAGAGTGCTCAGGAGAGGAATTGCAGGGCCCGAGGCCAGGGTGTTGTTGGACAGCGGGGCTCTTTGTCCTGATGGCGGCACGCCGTGAAGGCGTCTACGCCACATTGCTTTCACATTTACGTGCGGACACCCAGGCACGATGGGCAGCAAATGAAATGTTGAGGGGATATAGAGCACGCATCACTAGATGGTATCGCCCTTTCCCTCGGTGCGCCCGTGCACCATCCTCAGGCACGCGTGTGTTCTCTCAGCCCGAGCCAGGTGGACTGCCAGGGCCGGACTCCCAGCAGCAGAGCAGCCTGGGGCCATCCGTATCATCCATAATACCTGGTGAAGGGAGGAGGAGGAGTCTCGCAGGGGTGTTGGCGCACATTCCATGAGGATCCTGGTTTAAACCTTGTTGCGGTAAGTGGCACTTCTTTGCTAAAACCTAGAGGTTTGGCCACGGGAACTGAAAACCGGTGCTACAGCCTCATCTTCTGTCTTTTTCCTGGGGAACATGAGCTTCGATGACCTGAGAACTGGCTGCATTTCCTGCCCCATGGCTCAGATCTGGCCGCTTCTGTATGCTGACATGATTCAGCTCACTGGCCGTCCCTTGTGGAATCTGCAACTTTGCATGTCCGGCGTTTGAGCATGTGCTTGGATCGATGATGACCCCCACAAATGCATTCCTTGGAAATCTGAACAAAATGAGTGAGAAACCCTACCGTCTCCTCATCGGAACTGAGGTCCAGCACGTGGCTCCCAAAAGGAAAGTAGGGAGAGGTTGAGGTTGCGTTTGCTGCCGTGTGTGTGTACAGCCACGTTGTTCGAGTGGAGGGTTGTGGCCGTCTCATGGGGAGAAGAGCCATTGGGAAAGGAGCCTGGGATGCCAATCCAGGTGGGAAGGCTAGGGACAGCGTGCCGTCTCTGGGTTCCTTGGTCGAGCCAGGACTTCTGTCCCCTGCCACGGACGAGCACGCGGCTAGGAAAGGAAGCGTGAACCGTTGGTGGTCCTATCGACTGCATTTGAGTTCTACAGGCCGCCGCCACCGGCTACTCGTTGCCTTGTGCCCTCACGGAAAGAGAAGTCTATGCTCAGGGTCAGAGCAGGATTCCTGGCCTAGGGCTGGCTCTTTGTCATGTTCTGCTTGGGAGACCAGATGCAGTTTAGGTTTCTCATGATGAGGGGAGAAATCAATGGGCCATTGTCCCCAGGCGGTTGGCCAAGCTGATGGCTCCTCCTCGGGTTGTTTCCGGCTTGTGTGTGCTGTGTGAACAGCTAGAAAATGCCTTAGTCAAGATAAGTCACAGCAAGCTTCTTTGGTGAGGGGTGGCTCTGGCATCTTTCCATGACACGTTTGGGATCCCGGTGGAGAGGGAAGGGCAAGGCTACCTATAAAGACACATGAAATGGCTGGCTAAGCCCACATTCTACTTGTGGGTGGACAGATTGACAGAGGCCATAGGCTTCCAGGAACACTTTTTGATATCCCCTCAGGAGCATTTGGAGCACGTGTAGAGAGGGAACACGGGAGAACTTCTGTGGACTGTCCCGCCTTTCTCCCCTCCTTGGTCGATTTACTTCATGGCGGGTCCCTATGCTAGTGAATGGTTGCCTTTGTGGCACAGTATGGTGTCTTCCTCATGGGGGCTGATTTGGAGGTCGTGGGGTGTTTTGTCCCTGTCTGTCCACGTTCCCCCTGTGTTGAAGGTGTGAGGGTGTTCCTGAGTCCAGCCCAACATCTTTACTAAACCTGGCCCACATAGCGTTCCCTGAGGTTTGCAGCTCCTCCCGGAGGTCACTGGGCACAACCGCGGAAAAAAGGGAGTCGGCTGCCAAGGAAAGGCTATAGATTTAAAGGCGGGTGAGGTGTGTGGTGCGGGGTCATTTTCACTGCCACGCGCTGGTGCATCCAGACTGTGGTATCCGGTGCCTGGCACAGGCCAGAGAGTCATACGCGGTCAGTGTCTAGGCGTTGGCTGGGTTCTCTTATTGCATGGCTGTGGGTCACACATTGCTTCTAGAAGACCCCGGGCCTCACTGTTTCTCCGAGGTCACGTCCTGACGGGCCCTAGTGTGAATGTGCCAGGTACCACTGCAGTTGACCCCATTGGTGCAATGGTGTTCTCCTCCACCATGGGCAGTGGAATGGATCCCATGCCATTTGGTTGCAAGGGTTTTCCCACCACGTTGGGCTTCAGAATGTTTCCCATGTCGTTTACCTCTGTTGTGAACCAAGGGTAGGTCATCTGTCTTGGC